>NW_013670898.1:29937-31238 GCF_000517525.1 Limulus polyphemus | reverse complement strand
AGCACATGACGTGTTACCAGAGTCACGTGACTTCCGCTGTCGTAACAGTATATTATCCCGTCATGTAATAAAGTAGTAATTCTCTCAAAATAAACAAAGAATATCAGATGAAGAATGAAAAACTAAACAGCCACTCCCAGACTCTTCCACCATCAAGGGAGGAGTAGACTCAAAGATCATAGAGCAAAGCCCCAAAATCTCATAACCCAAATGATTAATTGAAGGAAAGGAGTAAGAGGTGGTTGAACCAAATTGGACTCATGAGAAACAAACATATAATAGAAAAGCATCAGAAAAGGAGTCCAAATTCTCCCCCAGATATCCAGGATCAAGAAAAAAATGCAATTTCAGGGGCCCAAAGAGAAAACACCCCCGGACCGGATGTATGTCTCCATCTCCCAACGCATCAAAACACGGACAACGTCAACTGAGAGTGACCCCCTTGACTGTAGAGAGATGCTAGATAACAAAGGAGGAATAGGGGAAATCGGATTAACCGCCATGTTGACAACGGAAATACAGGAATTCGTACCCGCAAGTATCACGTCTAATTTTTTTTCAATTATATTCATACAGAAATTCACAAAGCGACGCCAAAACTGCAATCCATAATGGAACGAATGATAACTCTTCGTCAGAAAAAAAACGTAACCAACACTTTGTCAAGAAAAAGTAATTACGTTATCTGATTGAGGTTTTTTTCTAGTGTCAGGAGAGAAGACGCATTGACACAAGTGAAGGGATTTGCAAATTGGATGTTGCCAAGAGCATTTAAGTGGAGTGTAAAAGATTGGAGTATGCGAAACCAATGCTTAGGTAGGCAAAGTCAACGTTGAAGAATAGCAAAAGTGGTAGTGGAGGATAAGTATGTTTTTGAATATCTAAAATTTGATTTCAATAGAACTTTTGTTATTTTCTTATAAAAATAGCAAAAACACTAACTATTTTACCTATCGTTTAAAGCTAAGTAAAGGTAGACATTAATGGTTGTAGAAGTACCAAAAATGTACTGTTAGTGTTAACATTCATCAGGATAGAATTAGAAGTCTAATTTCTAAAGACATTGACAAGATCTGTGAAAAACTTGTGATAAGTGCTGGTTGTGACAGGTATTAGTTACTTCTGCTATAGTTGCTAAGTTTTTGGAACAGCATATGAGATGAGTATTGGTTACAAATGTTAGTCAAACAGCTGTTACAGTTCTCAAGGTGTGAGAACAACACCTGAGGGTAAGTGTTACGTAACGAGACTATTAACTGTCAGGCTGTAAGAACAATTTAGGATAAGGGCTGATTATAAGT
>NW_013670898.1:15896-28937 GCF_000517525.1 Limulus polyphemus | reverse complement strand
TGTTGAAATTAAGTGTATCACAAAGTTATGTTCAGAAAGAATAAACCAGTTTTATTTAAGAAAGGACTTGTGTCGCTAAAGTTTCGTCAGAACGAATTTACGGAAAATTAACTGACGACTGGAGGCATAACACAATCAGCAAAAACTAGGGAGGATCTTACCTGTAGGCACACTTAACACTGATATAGGATATTATCTTTAGACATATTTAACATCACTACAGATAAGTAGGGAAGATCTTATTAGTAGGGAAATCTCCATACACCTCAATACAGCGACCACAAAATATACAAAATCAACCATGCATTCCATAGGAAACTTTAATAAAACAAAGAGGAATACAATAGAATAATGTGTAACTATGACAACACCAACCTAACCAGTTTCTTGAACCCATTTCCTCTATTGTTAACCTATACATACCATGACTGTGTGCATGTGTAAAAACTTAAACCTTTAGAAAGCATTGAGTAACAAGCAAAAATATTTTATTGGCATATTGCAAAATAGTATCTTTTATTTCAGCTGATTAGTTTTGGTAACATAGTTACCCCAATGATGCTAACTGTATTACAGAAAGTAGTTGACTGAAATATCTAATTTATTTTTTATTCTGCCAAAAAAACAGTTGTGACCTTTCATTCTTGTATTGTAATCTTCACTTTCCAAAGTAAAAGGAACAGAAATATTAGGTACACAATGTTAATCATGCAAGATATTTAATTATCATTTGCTATACATCAAATACTGAAACAAAGAACACATAAATGGTTTACAAGAGAGCCTAATCTAACAGTATAATTCATATTCAAGACTAATTTATCAGTGTTTAAAATGTTGAATAAGGATAGCTTACATTGATGCCCATTTCTGTAATTACATTGATTGGTGTTTGTCATCATCATTTGCTTCTAATTTCACTATTTCAAAGTTTGTTCCATTGTTCTGTAAGAATAATAAAAACAGATTTAACTAAAAACCACAATTCTAACGGATGAATTACCTCAACTTATTTTATACTTAGCAAAGATTGGATACTTTTAATACAAAATGTCTGTAAGTGGTTTATATAAATTGCTGATCCTGTGCTTATACCTACAGTCAGTAAGAATAAAAAATATTTTCTTCAGCAAATTTATATAAAACAATAATCCAGAATGAGGATAACTTGTGAAACTCTTTCAACATTTGTGTTGGATTTGAGATAAATTTATTCCCAAAGTTGTAATGATTAGTCACTTAAACAATAACTTTTTCATTACTTACTAACTTATACTAATTTACCAGACTAGTGGACAGCTTTCCAAGCAAAAGAACTAAATGTACAACTTGTCTTAGGACGTTTTTAAAGAAATATAACATATTAGTAAATGAAACAATAAATGTCAGTAAATCAATAAATAGTTAACAAGTGATTGAACAATACTACAATGTTTTGTTATTCACAGGAAGAAAAAACTGACAAGAGTTCATCAGTACTGGACCTTCGAGTTGAAATATGATTAATACTTGTCATAATGACTGTTCTCTGATACTGATCCTTCAGGTTCACTGTATATAATTATCACTAGTCTTACTAAATGACAACAGTTCAAAAATAACGAATGTACAAACTTCCACTAAAAATAAGCACTAGAAAAAACTGATTGTCTGTTGGTAGACATATTCACTGGGATGATGTTAAAGAAATTATGTGAACCAAATTTTCTTACACTGAAAAATACCTCCTTTCACCCAGACCAACCTCAATCCTGGTTTGCTTTATAAGCACTTCTAAAAGTCCACCTGTCTTTCATACCTCTCAATTCACCATATTTTTCTTTTGAACATGTAATGATCATGTGATCATTCTCCACCAGTCATGTTGCACCATCTGTACTGGTGCAGCTAGCTCCCTCTACTATTCTGGAACAAACCTCTCATTCAAGAATTGGCAGTTACACATCAGATAAACTAGCACACCAGTGGGGAGGAAGGGTGAGTAGAGGTAAGTACCTATTGGAAATATATTTTCAGTGTAAGGAAGTGTTAACTTCCAAAATGGTCTTACCTCCCCTCACCCAGTGCTAGAATCCCACATTACATAGGTGGAGGGGCCGAAAGTGACCACCCCAGAATCACAGGTGTGCAAAATCAGGAAGGGAAAGCATATGTGAAGGGTACAGCACCACTTCTGGAACAAGTTTGTTCTTCTCCCAGTAATCAAAATCAGAACACCAATATGGGTGGAACAGGCAGGCACCAACATATTAAGTATGAAACAATTGGCTCTCATAAGTAGGTGCCAAGGGCAATGCCTTGGGTAACATCAGAGTAAAACAAGTGTGGTCCATCCGAGCAGAAAACATCCAGTGGAAGCACTTTGTAGAAGAAATTGTATGATCAACAAGTGCAGTCCTCCCGAGCAACAACATCTAGGAGAACACCTTGGATATTAATCTAATAAGAAAAAACATCTATAGATAAAAGATTGTTAATATAGGTTGTTTAAACCCTTTCGTTGTCAACATTCATGTGATATTCTCTCCACACAAGTAGCAAGACATAGTACCAAACGTATTGATAGTAAGCCATAATATGGTGCCTGAACAACATGAAATGGCTTTAAGTAACTGGGGCTGAAGTACGACTGTAAGTGAATAGGCCAAGTGTGGTCCGACTGGGCAGAAAACATTCCAGGGAAGCAACTTGAGATATGATGTGTTAGGCCCAGTGCGGTCCATAGTGCAACAGAACAGTGGAAGTGCCTTCCATCAGATTTTGAGATCAACAAGTGGGGTCTAGCTAGCAAAAACATCCAGGGGAAGTGCCTTGCATGAGATATAGAATCAACTAGCATGGTCCATCCATGCAAGAGCAGGAAGAAGTGCCTTAGATACTTGATATATGGCCAAGTGCGGTCTGTCCAGGCAGAAAACACCCAGTGGAAGAGCTTTATCATTGTTTAGTATCAATGAGTATAATGACAATAGCCCTCTTATCACCAAGTGGGTACTCATGATCATACAAAATCCACTCAAGAGGAAACTTCCTTGGTCCGCCATTCCATCCTATGGGAACTGGAAGTGGTCAAGACTTCCATGCTCCAATATAAGAGAAAGGGGTAGATTTGCAGTGTGGAATCCATAGGAACAACATGCTGGAGACAGTGCAATGGGTGTCTGTGTTACCCCATTTTAAAGTTGATTCAGATCTGAAGGGGAGTACAAGTGGGAGATGGAAGGTAAGAAAAAAAGAGGAATAGTAAAGGGAGCAGGAAAAATTAATGGCATAAACATAGGAATGATGATGACCGCAAGCCAGCAGTAGGAAAGGGGACTGAAGGGAAGGATAGTCTAACAAACACATTGCAATGACTTCCAAGGATGAACCAGACAGGACATGAAGGATAACAGTGAGATCCAAATCTGGATGAACAAAAGGGTGTGGCAGACAGACCAGACAAAAGAAACAGAAAAGGAGGGAAATAACACGGAAGAAGGGTTTTCAGAAACAGGAGAAACAGAAGGTGTTCGACAGGGGAGCCCTATCATGAGCATCATTTGACACAGACAAACGCTGCTCAAACAATTGGGTGTAGAATTGGGACAGATGAAGAATAGAAGGACTTAATGGGCAGAAGCCATGGTGAATGGACCAAAGTTTAAAGGTAGACCAATGCCTCTGGTGAACAGAGAAGGAGGAAGGTCAAATGGTACAGGAAAGCAAGGATGCTACACTAGGGGAGAGACCTTGAGTCGAAGCAAGGGGCTGGACAAAGCCACACGAGAAAAAAGAGATTGGTGATGTTGGGATGAATGGCATGCAAATGCAATAGTCCAAGGAGCAACAATGCCAATGGTAATGGCGGGACTGCTGCTCCAGTAAAGGCCAGAGCATAGGAATCTAGCCAATATGGAGCAAGAAGGAGAGAAGTGTGATCAGAGGGTAAGCATATAGGTGAGGAAAATAGGCCTAACCACACAAGCTCACATAAATAGCAAAACATGGGAATACCTACTTGGAGTGAGGAAGACTCTTTGAAAAACTTAACACGAATCGCCTGGGAAAGAGAACAGTACCTAACTCAGAAGGCATGGTAACAGGTGGCAGGTGCCGTATAATGTATAAAGAATTTTCCACACAGTAGGTATAACCTTCCTCAGAAAAAAATATTGTGAAAGGAAGAAATCATTGGTGGAACGTAAGATGAACTCCCTGTGAATTGCAGTCGGGACATCCCCAGCAGATATAGTCAACCTTGAGACTTTGGGATGTGTGCAGAACCATTCTCTACTGCCATACTAAAGTCAGTATGGACATAGTAGAATTCAGAAAATGCAAATATTTCTGAAACAAAGGGGTAGAAACAATGGAAATCACATACAGGAAGTTGAAAATAAAAGTAGAAACTGACAGAAACGTGTGATCAAGCATAATCAAATGTCTATAATCACGTGGACACTATAATGCCAATCAAAAAAGTGGGGTTTGTTCTGGAATAGTAGGAGCTAGTTTTGCCAGTATATATATATGGCACAAAATGATTGGTGGAGAATGGTCACATGATCAGTACATGTTCAAAAGAAAAATGGTGTAAATTGAGGGGTATAAAATACAGGTGAGCTTTTACTACAAACTTTTAGCAATGCTTATAAGGCAGACTAGGACTGAGAGCTCTGGGTGAGAGGAGGTAAGATTGTTTTGGAAACAAACATAAACAAGGGAAAAACCATATCTAGCAAAAAAACAACTTAAAGAACACAAGGTGAACAGAAAGAAAATCAGGGAGAACAGAACACGTGATGATTGTCATGAACAGGCTGAAACTGGAAATCCAGATCAGACTTAACAAACAAAAACTGGCTTTTTTAAGAAAACTAACTTGTTTGATCTGTATGATTTAGTTTCTCTTAGCTTCCTAATCACAAAATTGGGCCACAAGAAAATAAAAATAACCACATGATAGTCATATAACTATATTACACAAAATAGAACACAATACAGTTATGCCATAAAGACAAGTTACATCATAACAGTTCTCCAATACTGTAACTACAGTGTGATAATAGTTCCTCCATACTGTAACTACAATTTATACCTTTAGTTTAGGGGAAGAGGCAAATAATGCTTGATTATTCATTTAAAAAGCAGTATAAAACAACATTAGAAATTCTTTGCCTATAAATCTACTGTTTTCAAAGTAATTAAATAATTAACAGTAATTTCTTGGATACTTAATAATAGAAATGTACAACATTAACTTTCTAACCAGTTCTTATAATAATAATAATAAAACTATAGCAGGTAAATTTATTAAATTGCAGGAAATGTGTAAGTGTTTGGAAAGATGAAAGTCAAGAACAAGAGATCTGTTGCTAATGAAATTAGCTTATTTGCAATTAGAATGACTCCTTATGTGATGGTTAGTTTGGTTTTCAAACTAGACCCAAAACTTGAACATTTATTTGAAACATGGGCTAGATGAACAGGTCAGAAGTTTCAGTTATCCATAAATTAGAATCACTGGACAAACTGTGGCCATCCAGCAAGCAAGCAACGCCTGCCAACGATGTTGCTAGATTGACTGTGTTATTATAATATACCCCTACGGATGAAAGTGTGTAGTGTGTTCAATAACATATTAATGCTCAAACCTTTGACTATTCAATGCTTAGTATGGCACAGATGAAAGTGTGTAGTGTGTTCAATAACATATTAAAACTCAAACCTTTGACTATTCAATGCTTAGCCTGGCATGTCAAATATTAGACCAGGCCTGGCTCTTTTGGTCACTCAGGCACTAAAGTATATATGTATTCTATCTATGAAAATGTTAGTTATTATTATACTCAAAGTGACAAGAAATGACAGAATATCTTAAATGGAAGAACCTATTAACAACCACCAACACTTACCTCAGGTATAGTAAATTTGCTTTCATGGACCTCAAAGTATGGCCGAAACTGATTAGATGGGTTGACTTTAAGTGTAAAGATGCAAGACTGAAAAATAGGAAAATACATATTAGACTTCATGCTTTTGTTACTTCTACATCATACATATTAAACATCCAGGAATAACAAATATTTACATCACTCTCAAACCTAGTTTATTCTCTGCAATAATTATAAACATGTATAGCTCCCTCAGATATGGCTGTATATCTTATCTTTAGGTTACAACTATATATCCATTACAAAATTTTACATTATGCCAATTCCTGGATAATGGGAAATTCTTTAGTTTATCTAATGAAAGATTTTGGCATTCTTAACTTTTCATTGTCTTTGTAATATTTTATTGTTTTCAATTCATACTCTGATTCTCGTAATGATTTAGCAATAGTTTTACTGAGTATGGATTGTTTATTGTGGGTAATAGTTTTAGGTGTTTTACGGAGTCTGGATTGTTTATTGTGGGCAATAGTTTTAGGTGTTTTACTGAGTATGGATTGTTTATTGTGGGCAATAGTTTTAGGTGTTTTACTGAGTCTGGATTGTTTATTGTGGGCAATAGTTTTAGGTGTTTTACTGAGTCTGGATTGTTTATTGTAGGCAATAGTTTTAGGTGTTTTACTGAGTATGAATTGTTTACTGGAGATGAGAGTTGGCTCGGAAGAGGGGAACCTCATCACTTCTGATCCTGGTATACTCGTCGCCCATACGTGGAATGTGTAAGAAATCATGACAGAAATTGAGAGAAGTAGATCCGAGTGGGAGATAATGCAATAGGAAAGTGATCCTGACCAGAGAAAGATACAGTAACTCAATCCCACAATAAGAAAAGTGGGTAAATAAGGATGTGTCCCATGGTATAGAGTGGTTAGGGTATGACAGACTGTACTTGGTAAATCAACTACATCCAAAACCACCTCGGGAGGTACTGACATTCATATGAGGGTAGGATGAAAATCATATTATCTTCACTTCAAACCCAAGAAACGGGGAAATGAAAACCACTCTGATTCCCGGGTATTACACAGAATTAGCTCTGAGCTATAGATCTTGGAATTTGACATCCAGTATCAGAAGGAAGTCTATTGCATGTAATCAACTCCTGCAACCATGAAACAAGCTTGGACCATCCAAAGGGCAATAACATCCACGTAATAAGTGAGAACGAGGGAGATCCAGCATAATCCCACATATCCCTGCTGTGACCCACAACACAGAAGGAGGAAATTGATGGAGAAAGATAGACAACCCTAAACCTGTGTGAGGACTCATGTTGATTGACATCATTGTGAGGGTAGGATTGGGGCTCCCAATCGAAGAGGTGAACTGCATTTTGACATCTCAGTCCTTTGTATGGTTAATCACAAATTGGAGGATATTATGTCATCTACACTGGCAGAACACCACCTCCCTACTCTAAGCAGAATTGTTATAGCCATTTTATGTGGAACCCATCCAGCAGGGTGCCTCCACGGTCGACCACCCCAGCAGCTTAGGAACTGGTAAGTGGTAAGGACTCCCATACTCCACGAGAAGAAAAGGAGGAGATGAGAATGTATTGAAGAGCACGGAGCAATATTAATATCTGAGACAGTGTAATGAGTGATAGGGAAACCCTATTTTGAAGAGCATACCATACTGATTTATTCAATCTAGGCATGGCAGGGATGGGCAGCTTTTCCCTTTTGCTTTAACCATGAAGTCCATGGGGGTTTATGGTCCAAGATGGGCCAACTTATGAAGCAAATATTGGGATGTTATTCACCAACAAGCGATTTTGAGAAACACTTCATCTCAAAGGTGAGTGTGAGAAGCCATGGAAAAGAAAGTGCTAGTCAACATGGCATACAGTGCAGATTTAGATTTAAAGAATACCTGGTCAGGCACTGCTCACCATGAAGCAAATCCAAATAGTGAATAATGAAGCAAGGGCCCCTGAAATAATGAATAGAAACTTACCCATTTAGAGTCGCACCAATGTATTAAAAAATGGCATAGATGGTAGACTAAAACCCATCAAGGAAGAAACCACAATACTGTATAGGTAAGAGGAGACAAATGTATTAGTTGTAGTCCTCATTCTCGAATGTAGGAGTTCCCCCAATGGCCAACAAAGACGAGATACCAGGGAAAAGGTAATGATGTCAAATCTGATGAAAAGACACCAGAAACAAAATCTGGGAGGAGGATGACAAAGGGGAGTGAGTCAATAAGATCAAAAGTCAAACACAATTGGTGAGGGCAGAAGAAAAAAGATCTTGACACAAGGAAAACTGCTTAGGAATAAAGAGGTGGGAGTGGGCACCAAGGAAAGAAGCCATATGGGGAATTGAACAACGAAGAGCACAGACCATATATAGGAGTCAATCCAGATAGGGATGAGGATAACGATGGGAAATGAAAGGAAGGGAATTAGACAAAATGAGGAGTTACCTTCCTTAGCTGCCGATGTCTTAGGTATGAAAGAAAGATCCAGATAAAGGAGAAGAGGGGAAGTGGGAAAAATGTATGAGAAACATCATGGAGAAACAAATGTACACAGGAACAGAGGCGAAGAAATTATGTTTGCAGGGAAGGTGAAACATGGAACGCAAGGAAAGTGATGCAAATGAAGTTAAAAATGAGGGAATAAAAGATTGCATTAATATCCCAGGTCGGAATGGTAAGCAGGCAGGGAGGACAACTAATCAGGAAAGAATGTATGAACATAGTAAGGATAGGTGAGGTAAAAACTCCACGCTATTCGGAAGAAATGAAGGTATGGGACATGGCTGCCAGATAACCCACGATAACTTAAGCTTCAGAATGGATAAATTAAGGTAATTTTCAAACTCCAGAGAATCTGGAAGTTATAATAAATGAAGACCACTTCATAAGTATACTAAATACGAGCATGTAACAGTAAAGAATGACAGACACCAGAGTACAAGTGCTGCATAACGAAAATTAATAGTTCTATAGGGGTGCATAGAGGAAATCGCATGCATCACGTGAGTGTACTATTCTCCTATTGGTGGAGAAGCGACACATGATGATTTGCATGAGAGACACGTTAGAACCTTTTGATTCCAATAGGGGGTGCAGAAGGCTTCTGGCATGCAGAATAAAAAAGTTCACATATAGAGAGCAGCAATGAACGAGAATAGCTAATCTTGTGAAAAGAGGGAAGTACCTATTGAAACCTAACTTTTTGATGTTAAAAACAAAATAAATGTAACATTTTCATGTAAGAAACAAGATAAACCTAACTTTTTCAAAGTTTTTAGTGTTAGAAACAAATTGTTCATTAAAATATATTTAAATGTCACAGCAATACTTAATGAACAAAGAAATGCTTGCACAGTTGCAGCTAAGTATTCCATAACTCTTTTGAATAATGCCAAATACAATAAAATTAACAGAAAAACTGCAAGAAGAGTAATGAAACAATCCTGACAATAATTATACCAATAAGTTAATACACCCAGTGTACAGCAATACTTTTCTTGGTGATACGATAATCATAACAGTGACCCCTGTATTGATATTTTTCTATTTTATTTTTTAAGCAAAATGTTTAGTCATTATTAGGCATTCTTTTATGTCAAAACTGATAACCAAGAATATTAATTAGTAATGCCCCCTGGTGGGAGAGCAGTAAATCTACGAACTTACAATGCTAAAATCTGGGATTGATTCTCCATGGTGGACACAGCAGATAGCCTAATGTGGCTTTGTTCTAAAACAAACAAATGAATTATTAGTATCCTGGCAAGCTCATGTTCCACTCATTGTGTGTAACTAAGAGAGACTTTTGTGTAGTTATTGGGAGTTAAATGAAGGTTTGTTTTAGAACAAAGCTGCATTGGGCTATCTGTTGGGTCCACCATAGGAAATCAAACCCTGGATTTCGTAGACTTACCCCTTTCCCATCAAGAGACATTGAATGAAGAATTTATTTATTTGATGTGAATGGGGGAATGTTAATAACGAATCAGTAATATCTAACTTATGTTAAACTCTGGACATTATGTGTGAACAAACTGAAGCATTGTTTTATGTGGTATATAAGTCTTTGTGGTCTGATAGCGTATGTGAAACTTTCATATTCAGCTAATGTGGGAAACTTGAATATATATAGTTGGAATGTCGGATTCACCATTCATGACCTAGCACTGAAACATAAACACTTCACCTGCATTTGGATAAATTGACCAGTAAATTCTTGAACTGCTTCTGTATAGGTTAACCAGTAAAATCTTGACCTATGTCTGGATAGGTTGAACAGTAATGACTTTGTTACTTTCTGTGTTTTTAACTATAATGAAAGAGACTTCTTTTATTCTGCTTAATGTACTGTGAAAACATTTGATGTTTAAATACTTGCTGCAATCGATACAGAAGATGCTTTAGATCTGAGTTTCAATCCAACTGTTGAGTTGGAGAAACTCATTAAGACTCCTCTCATCATTAAACACATCGATGCAGATGCTCCTTCAGCTCTAACACTTATAGAAATTGTCTATCCCTTCCCAGCCCCTGTCTTCTGGAGCACCTCAACCTCGGAGAATGAAGATTAAGATGGGATGCTGAAAGAAATTATTGGCAGCTTAACTCTCAACTTCACCAAACCTCCCAAGTTACATCAAAGTAACCTATACCTTTGACCTTGTCTCTTTTTTTACAGCTCGTATGCTTATTTTTATTTGACTACCATGCCCAATCGAATACAGTTTGGACATACAAACTATAGACTAGCCATAATCTGAAACAAAGACTTGTAGTTATGCTGACTGTCCATCATGGGGATGTCAAGAATGGAGGTGACACTGTAGTAAGGTATAGATACACATTTGATGTGACAATAGCTTAAAACAAGTAAAGAAAACCTCAAAGTCACCATCCAAGAAATCACACCCAAGTAGGAGGAAGTCAAATCAATGGGCATTCTATACTACACCAGAAGAGTTTCACATCCAGGAATTGGTGGCATCACTGCCAATCTAAGATGTTTACATAGTTGGCTCTCTGGGAATTCATCTTTTGGGAGAAAGGTATAGAGTTTTTCAGGTCTTAAAAGACTTCACTGAATGCCACCAGAAGCTGCTGTAGGCCTCCAAAATCATCCAGGAAATGACACTGAGGAAGAATTATCATTTGTTGGTCCAAGCAAAAAATAAGACACTGTACAGGATGCGCAAAATGGGTGGGCCCCTTCCCCATCCCTCATATAGGTAGTTGACATGAAAGTAACAATTTATTGACATACCTCATATTGACAGAGACTAACAAAAAGTTCGATTGATAATCCACTGTCTGTTGACCTTCATTTCCATGACATAGGATGATGTGTTTCCATGTGCGATGTTACATCCTCCTTAGCATACTATGGGGACCTTAGTGAAACTTAATTTTTTTACTTCAAAGAAAAAGAAAAAAAACATTATTACTGAAACATTAAAAACTAAAATGATTAACATATGAGCTTTAAATAAGGGGGGGAGGTACCCAAACTATTTGCTCACCCTGTAAATGACAGCTCAAAATTAATAGAAAAGTTAATTTAAAAACAATAATGAAAATTTAAACAGAAGTTTATATGAATAAAATACAATAAACATACAATATATACAAAAAATATACTGAGTAGAAGCGTAAAGATGTAAAGATGAACAGTGAAATAAAATACGCTGTAAGATGAAATAAATCAAAATCATCTCCATTAAGCAAGAAACAACACAATATTTGTTCTTATAATCAAATCACAAATAAAGACAAAAAGAAACACCCTTGAAAATATAAGCTCATTTGGTATAACACTAGGTAAATATATAAAAATTTCCTTTTTTATACATGATCAGAAATTTTATATGTATTTGTTTTATTATTGTGTGTTTTGTGCTTTTTTCAAACTCATTTTCAGATTTGTGTTAATTTTAATTTGTATTAAGGTTTTTCCTATATATCTATTTTAATTGCTTGCACTGCATGTGAGAACAAATCTAGTTATCATTATATTTACAAATTATTTTCTGTGTTTCAATGAATGTAATTTTGTGGTCATATAAATCTATACATTTGTAAGACAGGTTATAAATGTAATACACTTTGGATTGTACAATTTTGCACCATATGTTTTTGTTTAATTTGTGAAGGTTATGATTAGTACCAGTACATTTTTTAGGCTATACAGCATTAGTTGCTGTACCTCAGAATTTAGTGTTTTATCTTTGAAACAAAAATATATAAGGTTAATATATGTTTAAATTTTTTGTTGGGATGACACTAAGTAAAAAATTCTGTATAAAAGTTTTTTTCTTATGGAGTTAGATATAGCAGCACCACCACGAGAATAAAGACATGTCTAAAAAAGAATGACAAACTACAACAACACATGATAGTGATTTCTTTTTTACCTTCCAGTTAAGTGTTGATTATCTAATGACAATTTTATCTGAAAAATTAAAACAATTCTGGTTACACATAACATAAAAAACAAATAATAGTAAATGGAAAGGTCACACTCTCACACAAAATAACATCTGTTTACACATAACATATAACACACTGAAACAAGTGGTAGTAAATGGAAAGTCACACTCTCAGACAAAATAACATCTGTTTACACATAACATATAACACACTGAATCAAGTGGTAGTAAATGAAAGTTGCACTCTCAGACAAAATAACATCTGTTTACACATAACATATAACACACTGAAATAAGTGGTAGTAAATGGAAAGGTCACACTCACACACAAAATAACATCTGTTTACACATAACGTATAACACACTGAATCAAGTGGTAGTAAATGGAAGTTGCACTCTCAGACAAAATAACATCTGTTTACACATAACGTATAACACACTGAAACAAGTGGTAGTAAATGGAAAGGTCACACTCACACACAAAATAACATCTGTTTACACATAACATATAACACACTAAAACAAGTGGTAGTAAATGGAAACGTCACACTCTCACACAAAATAACATCTGTTTACACATAATGTATAACACACTGAATCAAGTGGTAGCAAATAGAAGTTACACTCTCACACAAAATAACATCTGTTTACACATAACGTATAACACACTAAAACAAGTGGTAGTAAATGGAAAG
>NW_013670898.1:11674-15033 GCF_000517525.1 Limulus polyphemus | reverse complement strand
ACATTTTCATTAATTCAAAGCATTTCTTGTAGTTTCATTTTTATAATTCCATGTTACAAAAACAACTTGTTTCATTGTTTGTTTTAAACTAAAGCCAAATTGGGCTATCTGCTGTGTTCTCTGCAAGGAATCGAACCCCGGATTTTAGCTTTATAAGTTCAAAAGCTTATCATAGTCCCATAAGAGGTCGTTACAAGAACTACTATGAACGTAAATGGAAACTTTCTCTATGTTGATAGCAGGTGGCCTACAAATACCTTATTTATGTTTAAAACTCTATTGTAAGTTTTAGTTAAACTGTAAAGCTTCATTTAAAAAAATAAAAACTTTATGATACATATTATTATTATCCACATGATTTATTCGGGTTTAGATTATGTTTGCTGTATAAAAATCACACTAATTCTGACAAATATTATGTTTAATAAACAAATACACTAATAATAATAATAGATAAATAAATATTGAATATACGCATTAACAATATTTGCTATTTAATAATGTATGTTTTAAATAGCTATCATATTTTCATTTTGAATTTGTGTATATTCACAAAGAAATTTTTGATTTCATTAGAACTAGTTACCCATTTCTTCAATTCTAACTTAATACTGATATTTTAAACATTAAATAGTTTTGATTTTATCTGAAGTATTATTACAAGCTTCACTGCTTGACACAAACATGTTTTTATAAATATTTCCTCTTTTATTTTTGTTGCACAGTGGTGTGTCTGTGGATTTACAACGCTCGAAACCAGTGATAGCCCACTGTGTAGCTTCGTGCTTAACTTCAAATAAACTTTTATTTTTGTAAACTCCTAAGTTCTTCAGTGTTTGTTTCTTATGTTGATTTTATTTTTTTGAAATTCCATACATCTTCCTAAATCTGCTTAATGCTTTATGAATGTATAATTTAAATAGTAGCCAAATATTTAAGTTTTTAAAATATAATTGTGTTGATGACAATATTCCTATTATAATATTTTTATAACTTTAATATAACTATTAAGTTTGCTAAATAAGTAACTCTCCACTAGGTTATGCCATACTGTAGGATAGAATCATAATATATATTTTTCATTTCATTAAGAAATACACATTTCTAAATGATGAAATGTTACTGCAGCATTTTTCATTTTGTCTCTATTAATGTAATTTCTTCCAATTAAATGACCCCCAGTGGCTCATTGGTAAGTCTACAGTCTAAATATTGAGTTTTGATACTCATTGCAAAAGAAATTTCAGGAAGATAGAATATTCCAACCTGCAGGATATTATTCATCACAGCTTTGGGTGTAATATCCATGTTTCTCACATTTATAACAGTTTCATCTTCCTTTGGGAGCAGTTTCTATTTTCTAAAGTATTTTATCAGCAGTTCTTGGGAAAAAGCAATTTAAACACCTTCTTTCCTTTGGTTTATTTAGTTGTTTTCTAAATAGTTGTTTAATTAATCCTAATCCTCCATCAGTGATGAATCTTAACGTTCTTACATTATTGTATTTCATCATCTCATAACTCCTAGGTGACACTTAATTGTTTATAAGTTATTCAACTTTCACCAACAACTGAACAGCTTCTTCAAATGTGATTCAGCCTAATTCGCATATATTCATATACTATGACATATGTGAATTGGTTACTGGCCAACGAATTCAATCATTTCATGTTGTGCATCTGTATAAAATAACAGGGCAAGCCATACCATATTTGGAACTCATATTTTCCTTTGTTTTAAGTCTTTAACTTCCATGTTTTTAGTCACTGGTGAATTTATATTTAGCATTAGTTCATCGTCTTCTAACTTTATTTATTGTAGATTTCCTGTTCCTTTTATTTCAGCATTTCTAACTAATTAAGAATGACAGCACTAGCTCAGACTTGAGTTTAATATTTGTAGAATATTTTATGATGTGTTATAATTGAAGAAGAAAATTTTAGTACCAGTTGTCTATTCGTTATCATGGCAAGTACACTACCTGACCCCTTAAGTTTATTTATTAATTATTTTAATTGACAGATTGGGATTGTTTATTTTTTCATAATGTAAGTTGGTACAACAGACTATTTGCACTATGTTCACTGCGGGGAATCAAACCCCGAGTTTTAAGCCCGTAAACTCACGATAAGCCCCTAAGATGACTTTTATTAAAGATCCTGATTTCCAACCAGAAAACACTGGAAAACACTGAATGTGGCAAGATTTGATCCTGAGTTTTCTTGTTAGAAAGGTCGATGTGCTATTTACTTGTCTGATGTTTCTTTCAGTCATAATAAAACCAATTAACATAACTTTTTAAATATTTTCAAGAAGGGCTACAAGGTTTTGTAATCTTCTATTCTAGGTTGACTGTGTTATTCCATTTTATTGTAAGTTATTCTTCACTTATTGGTTGAGTTTTACTAAATCTTGTCGTGGTGGTGTTCATAATCATATTTTCTGGTACAAAATCTTTCTGATAGTTTTGTAAAGTACGTTAAAGTGGATATCTTTAACTAGAATATGGAGTTTGGTATTTTTTTTTGTCCATCATTAAATGGGATTACCTTTTACTGCCAGTAGATACTGTTACGACAACGCAGGTCACGTGACGCTTGTATCACGCCACTTCCTTCTCGAGCATTCATGAATGTCGGGAGACTACTAGATTGGGGTAGTCTTGTATATATAAGACCGGCCAAGAAACAACGTGAGGTAATGTGTAATTGAACTGCGGAGAGAGAATATTGTTGAGCACGTGAGACGTTCGTTGTGAATTATAGCGTTTGTTATAGCGCGTCTGTTGAAATTAAGTGTATCGCAAAGTTGTATTCAGAAAGAATAAACTTTATTTAAGCTTTATTTAAAAAAGGACCTGTATCGGTAAAGTTTCTTAGGAAAGAATTTTTACGCAAAATTAACTAACGAACGGAGACGTAACAAATTGTTGTCAGAGAGTGGGACGGAAAAAAAATGGAAATGAGAAGCGGCAAATGAAACTACAGCTTAGCAGATGTGATGGCAGCAATACAAGAACAGCAAAATAAACAAGAAGAGAGATTATAGCAGTTGTTGGAGGAAAAAGAAAAGAAACAAGAAGAGGAAATGTCCCAGCTGGAGGAAGTATTCAAGCGTTTGAAAGCAGCAAACCTCAAACTCCATCCCAATAAATGTCATTTGTTCCAGAAAGAGATGCTTTACTTAGGCCACATTGTAAGTGAGAATGGTGTGCAAACTGATCCTGATAAGGTGAAAGCAGTGCGTGACTGGCCAACACCAAACAATGTGGGAGAGTTAAGAAGTTTCTTGGGACTCTGTACTTATTACCGAAAGTTTGTGAAGGATTTTGTAACTATAGCTGTTCCACTACATGATTT
>NW_013670898.1:7333-10674 GCF_000517525.1 Limulus polyphemus | reverse complement strand
CGTTATTCTCTGTCTTGTGGCTGTTTTCTATTTGTTTTAACATTGTTATCTATCTTGTGTCTGTTTTCTGTTTGGTTTAACGTTATTCTATATCTTGTGTCTGTTTGTTTTAGCGTTATTCTGTATCTTTCAACGTTATTTTTAGACTCAATTAATTCAACTCAAAACTAACAATGAACACTATCACCACTACCTTACTATAAGTTCATTATTAATTAGACTCAAAACTAACAATGAACGCTATCACCACTACCTTACTGTAATCATTTTCATGACAGAAACTAACAACATTCATCACTTTTTGTTCATCCAATACAACATGTGAAAGCACATTATATTATATAATGATAAACTGGCACACAACGATTTTCAAGCACAATAAAGTGATTTATTTTTTGGGGGCATACTACAGTTTTCAACAGAACATTGGCCTGTTTGAAAAAGAAAATGGAAGATTCCCAGGAACAAGGTGTTCTAGTAACTAGTGGAACCCAAAAAATATTTATTTAGATATTTGATCGAATTGTACAGTTTGTATAAATAAACCATTAAGAGCGAATCCCAAGAAGAAGGTGTTATAGAATAAAAAGAGGTAATGGTGGGATAGTGAGTTGATGAGAGGCATTTTTCTAATTAAACAGAAACGTAATAATAACCTCGATAGGAAATGCCAACACTTAACCTGTCCCATTCCAAAAAGGCCTATAGACCAGGCCTTATCTCTGTAATAAACTTTTGATGACTGCCCACAGTACTCATTTTCCATGTATTCACCATGCTGTTAGACTAGAGTTATTAGGACATATCCTCTAGGGAAAGATGTTACAACTGATGTAATCTTGTGATTCACTCAACAAGAACACATGTTACAACTGATGCAAGGTTATCAGTAGGTACTTATCAGGGAAAGATGTTACAACTGATGTAAAGTTATAAGGAGTCGTTCAACAGAAACACATGTTACAACTGATGAAAGGTTATCAGTAGGTACTTATCAGGGAAAGATGTTACAACTGATGTAATCTTGTGATTTACTCAACAGGAACACATGTTACAACTGATGCAAGATTATCAGTAGGTACTTATCAGGGAAAGATGTTACAACTGATGTAAAGTTATTAGGAGTAGTTCAACAGAAACACATGTTACAACTAATGTAAGGTTGTTAGTAGTTACTTATCAGAGAAGGATGCTGCAACTGATGTAAAGTTATTAGGAGTCGCTCATCAGGGAAAGACCTAACAACTGATGTAAGGTTATTAGGAGTCACCCACTAGAAAGAGATGTTGCAACTGATGTAAGGTAATTTGACGTCACTCACCAGTGACACATGTTGCAACTGATGTAAGGTTTTTACGTATCACTCACCAGGGAGAGATGTTAGAAGCGATTTAGACTAAAGTTATTCCATCAGGGAGAAATGTTACAACTGATGTAAGGTTATTAGGAGTCACTCATCAGGGACACATGTTACAACAGATGTAAGATTATTAAGCATCACTCATTGTGGGAAAATGTTACAACTGATAAAATGTTATTAGGAGTAATCCACTAGGGAGATGTATTGCAAATAATTTAAAGTTATTAGGCGTCACTCATCAGGCAAAGATGTTACAATTGATATAATTTTTTAGAAGTCACCCACCAGGGAGAGATTTTACAACTGATGTAAAAGTATTAGGAGTCGTCCACCAGAGGGGGATGTTACAACTGACTTAGAAAGGACCAGGAAGAAGAAAAGCTGGAGAGAGAAAAAGAAAATAAATCACAAGAGGAATGAAAAGTGCAGACTTCAAATATTTATCTCAAACATAAACTAGTCAACCATGACAGGAAAGAGATCAATGCCAAAAAGCTTTGAAAGGTTACCAAGGTCAAGGGAAATGCGAAGAAACCTAATGCTATGTATAGGCGAGAATATAGGCTCCTTACCAGTATTTGGAGTATACAGAAGGTATTTTGGGTTAGATTAAACTCATGAAGGTTAACCAAACTCATAAGCTAAGTATTAAATCAAGAAGACTAAGTATATATATGTTAACAGTATAAGAGCAACAGAGGATGCATCATCATGCTACTACCAATAATTGTTCGTTCAGAGAAGAAGAGATGGGTTTTTTACCACACATGCTTTTTCAACAGATATTAGAAAAGAGCAAGAATGTATAACGTCATAAAGGTGAGCTGAGAAAGGGAACGAGGTAACCTTAAAGTACAGATAATCCCTTTTAAACCAACTAAAGCCGAGAGAGGAATGTTGGTACCAGATGATAGTCCCAGTTATTTTCTTTAGTGAACATACCAGGAATCAGAAGCAGCATTCAAGTCTGAGTACCAAATATCCTATATTACAAAATCTTGGAGAAACAATCAAGCCAAAAGTTCTACCTTAATATATTTTTTGGTATTTTTCAAGAACAATATCAAAATGTTTTTGGACATTTTATTAAATGAGACAAAGAAGTACGTAGGATAAACTCAATAAACTTCAGTGTCCTTTTGGAGGTATACAAAAATGAAGACACCAACATCTAAAGTTCGTTAGTGACAGAGCTTTATATGTATTAGAAAACTATTTATCATATTATTATCTCCAAGCAATAATTGACCAAATTTATAAATTGTACATGAAGAATAAGCTACTTCAGTTAATTGATAAGAACCAATCATGATAAGCTATAAAACACGTAACGTTGGTAAAATCATTAACTACCCAATCAATGTATAGCTCAAAGGTTTCATAAAATGAAGGAACAAAGTCTGCCAGATTAATGGTAATATCCAAGTGAAAACTGAAAGTACTCAGCTTAGGCGGGTTACTCCATATCTAATAATAAAAGTAAACAGACCATTACTGGACTACTTGATATTTAATGGTAAAGGTAAACAGACCATTACTGGACTACTTGATATTTAATGATAAGGGTTAATAAACCATTACCGGACTACTTCATATCTAATGATAAGGGTAAACAGACCATTACTGTACTACTTCATATATAATGATAAGGGTAAACAGACCATTACTAGACTACTTATTAAGGGTAAACGGACCAATACTGGACTACTTTATGTCTAATGTTAAGAGTAAACAGACTATTACTAGACTACTCATTAAGGGTAAACGGACCAATACTGGACTACTTGATGGCTAATGTTAAGGGTAAACAGAGCATTACTGGACTATTTCATATCTAATGATAAGAGTAAACAGACCATTACTGTACTACTTCATATCTAATGATAAGGGTAAACGGACCAATACTGGAATACTTGATGGCTAATGTTAAGGGTAAACAGAGCATTACTGGACTATTTCATATCTAATGATAAGAGGAAAC
>NW_013670898.1:3193-6561 GCF_000517525.1 Limulus polyphemus | reverse complement strand
ATAAGAGTAAACAGACTACTTGATAACTAATGATAAGGGTAAACAGACCATTAGTAGAGTACCTAATATCTAATAATAAAGGTAAAAGACCATTACTGGACCACTTCATATGTAATGATAAGGGTAAACAGACCATTACTGAACTACTTGATATCTATTGATAAGGGTAAACATACCATTAATGGACAACTTAATATCTGATAATAAAGGTAAAAGGTCATTACTGGACTACTTCATATGTAATGATAAGGGTGAACGACCATTACTAAACTACTTCATACGTATATAATGATGAAGGTAAACAGACCATTGCTAAACTACTTGATATGTATTGATAAGGGTAAATAGACCATTAATGGACAACTCAATATCTATTGAGAAGGGTAAATAGACCATTACTAGACTACTTCATATCTAATAATATAGGTAAAAAACCACTACAGGGCTACTTGATAGTTAATGATAAGGGTAAACAAATCATTAATGGACAACTTAATATCTAAAAATATAGGTAAAAACCACTACAGGACTACTTGATAGCTAATGATAAGGGTAAACAAACCATTAATGAACAACTTAATATCTAAAAATATAGGTAAAAAAACCACTACAGGAATACTTGATAACTAATGATAAGGGTAAAAAGACCATTACTGGACTACTTATATCTAATTATAAGGGTAAAAGACCATTACTGGACTACTTATATCTAATTATAAGGGTAAAATAACCACTACAGGACTACTTGATAACTAATGATAAGAGTAAAAAGACCATTACTGGACTACTTATATCTAATGATAAGGGTAAAATAACCACTACAGGACTACTTGATAACTAATGATAAGGGTAAAAAGACCACTACAGGACTACTTGATAACTAATGATAAGGGTAAAAAGACCATTACTGGACTACTTATATCTAATTATAAGGGTAAATGGACCATTACTGATATCTATTGATAAGGTGAAACAAATCATTAATGGACAACGTAATATCTAAAAATATAGGTAAAAGACCATTAGTGGACTACTTAATATCTAATAATAAAGGTAAACAGATCATTGCACTAAGCTTAGACTGGACTATTCCAGTCTTTAAAACATCAAGTCTCACTCGACCGTTAGTCAAAACTTATTACAGCGATATCATTTTATATAACTCGTGACATTTAGAAACTTTAAAACACCAAGTCAAACTTGGCAATTAATCAAAAACTTATTACAACAACACACATTTACACATCTTGACGTACAGAAACCAAGTTATAATATGGTACTTTTAAAATTAGAGCTGTTTTCCTCAGAAATAAATAAATAGATTTTAATCCTTTAACAAGCACATGTCAACTGTTTGCTAATGTGATATCCTCCATCAAATTGTAGAGTATCGTACTTATATTCCTGTTGTTTGTCAGAAATGCACTTTAAAAAAGTTTTTGTTATAAGCGATTATTACTCATTCACAGTCATTGGTTTTATTTGTGGACATTCTACAGAAAATAAAATAATTATCCCCTCATTTACGTCAGGATAATTTATTTGAAGAACTTATCAATGTGTTTATCATGAGTTAGGAATCTAGAATTTTAATACGTGTACTTACTTTTGTTTAGAGATGCCTTGTTAATGAGATCTTTGTGTGGGCAAGTGAGGATTGTTTATGTAATTAACATATACTTCTGATGTGAACGCAACTATCGGCACCAGTAGTCACTTTGGAGCTTTTTTTGTTATAAATTGATTTAAAGATATCATAGTACTACGTATAGCTTACCTGACAAAAGTAGTGAAGACTAAACATATACACTCTAGCAGTCCGTAAGCAAATTACATACAATGCTGAAATATGACCAGTTCAAAGCAGTGGTTACTGTTTTAGGTGTGAAATAATGAATTATTCGGGTTGCTATGTCATACAAATACGGTAACCCTTATCAGAGACTGCAATACTTTGTGATACTGTTTCTAAGCAACCCTGATTAGTTGGAAGAGATAACAATAAAACGTATGTCTGAAATGTAATGAAACAGTTTCTACCAGTACAGTGTTAGATATGTCAGTGTTAAACTTTGAATAAAAACTTTTTATTACTTTGAATAAAAAAAGAAATCTGAAATTATACAACTTATATGGCATATTTGTTTTCAATATTAATAATTGTTATGTGCAAGTTTGTTTGTTTTGGATAAAAAAGAATTAACCAAAAATTAGAGGTTTCTCTGTTGGTTTGTTTTAAAGCAGTTAGTTATACAACATGCTACGTTCTGCCCAGCATAAGTATCTAAATTCAATTCCAGCATTATAGGACCTCAGACTTACCGCTGAGTCCAGGGAGGCTGATCTTTAAAAAAATTCAAAAAAGTTATCATGTTTATTTCAGTATGTTGTATTTGATTTTGTTGTTAAACTAAGAGTTTCCGAAGTCATGCTGTACGTTATTTCTTCAAGTTTCTATGGGTCGAGGAACTTTTCTTTCATAATAATAATAATAGGCAAAAGAAGAACGTACAGTTATCAAAAGTAAAACTGTTCTAATTATTGAGCAAAATAGTACAAGTTATTAGCATGCTGTACTGTGTTAGGACTAAAAAATAATCACGAATTCCAAAGTGAATTATTATCTACATAGTGAAAAAAACAAAAAACGACCGTTTTCTCAGAACGGTTTATCATAGTTACTTTTGGCTGCTTATCAAATTGTTACAGGAATAGACATTTTGTTTCACCGTGATAAGTTTCTTAAAATCGCTCTAAATATTTAAGTATAAAACAACGTCACAAATACTAACAATGTTAAAACAGATATTAATAAAATTTGTTCGACGTATAAAACGTAACAGTGTCACAGACAAGTAAAAGTCATAACGTTTCGTGTTTCGTTATCTAGAAACCTTTACGTTTAAGGAATAACACTCCTACATAAAAACTAATACATTCAAACTTGTATTCTTCACTATATAGAAACCTGTATGTTTGCGATGAAATAACTACCCTACATAAAACGAGTACGTTCAATCATATATCTTTCCTTATGTGCTGCTTGAGGAAGGAACCAAAGCCGATGGAATAACTACCCTACATAAAACCAGTACGTTCAATCATATATCTTTCCTTATGTGCTGCTTGAGGAAAGAACCAAGGCCGATGGAATAACTACCCCACATTAAACCAGTACGTTCAATCATATATCTTTCCTTATGTGCTGCTTGAGGAAGGAACCAAGGCCGATGGAATAACTACCCTACATTAAACCAGTACGTTCAATCATATATCTTTCCTTATGTGCTGCTTGAGGAAGGAACCAAGGCCGATGGAATAACTACCCTACATTAAACCAGTACGTTCAATCATATATCTTTCCTTAT
>NW_013670898.1:0-2376 GCF_000517525.1 Limulus polyphemus | reverse complement strand
GACGGGACAATAATGTGTGTGGAGACAGTAAGTAATTGATCTGCAGTCAGAGAGCATTATTGAGCACGTTCGTTGTTATAGCGTTTGTTTTAGCGCGATTGTTGAAATTAAGTGTATCGTAAAGTTATATTTGGAAAGAATAAACCAGTTTTATTAAGTAAGGACTTGTGTCGGTAGCTGGCTGTAAAATGATGAAGTCAAAGGTTAGAAGAAATGGATTCAAGATAACTGATTATCATTTCAGTGATCAGGCATGTTAGTGTTTTGCGACCGGAAGGTTTTGTTCATTTTGATTGTCTTTAGTATTTCCTGTCATCCATTGGAAGTAGTTAGTATTTCCTGTCGTTTATTGGGAGTTGTTAGTTACTTTAATATAACTTAGGTACCTGATGATGGCAAAATCTTGTCGAAACGTTGTACATTTGCTGTTATGTTAAACTTATATTAAAGTTTTTCTTCATTACCCATTCAAGCCGTCTCCAAGCATTATTATCCATCCAAGGAAATTAATATTTTCAAATCATTTCATATTCGTTATCACATTATTCTTGGCTAATTCATTCAATTGTTTGTCTGCAATTTTAATTAAATCAGCCTCCATTATCATCTAAACATCTTCAAGATATACACCTCTTTGCTTTATCCTAATTCGTATATCCTCATCCACTATAGCATCTAAGAATTGACTACCTACAAAAAAATCAATCATTTCCCCTTGATCTGGGCAAGCCTCACCAAAATTTCAGCATGTTCGGCCTTTTTCCTTACTCTGGTCCTCTTCTATGTTTTAACAACTTCCTTCATATAATACTCCAAATATTTTTAAATGTCTACACACAGTTGGTATCTTAAATTCCAACAGATTTATTGTCAAATGTTAATGTGTAATTCCTTAAAGTCTACAACTGTTCCAGTGCTTAATATCTCTCTCTGACAACCTCTTTTATGCCATTATCTTCCCAACAATCCACATTTTCGCTTTTTTCCGTAATTTACATTTCCTAGGAAATGTATTAACTGTATCTATTCAAAAAGCTTCACAGTAATTTTTACTGTTTACTGGCCGGCCTGTGGATCCGAGAGTTCATGGTTTGCGTCAGTTGCAGTGAAATTGCACCATGTACTCTGTAGCTATGGATACGCTATAAGAGTGACGGTCCTTTCTATTAGTTGATTAGAGTAGCACAAAAGTTGGCGGTGGGTGCTGGTTGCTAGCTGCCTTGCTTCCAGTCTATCAGTTCAAAATTAGGAACCAAGTGTACTCTGTGCGAATATTTATAATAAACAAAGAAACTACTTATGGTTTCATATTCAAATAACAACAAGAATAAAATGAACTCTTTCTGTTGTCTATGATTGGTCAACAGTGGCAGGTGATTTCGGTGAATCAATCATGTATTTTGTTTGACCTTTATGAACCTGTAAGAATGGGAATAAGATACGAGGTAGGCCTCTGTGTGTTATTATATTGTTACGTCTCCGTTTGTTAATTGATTTCCCTTAAATTCGTTCCAACGAAACTTTAAAGACCTCTCTTCAGACGATAAACAGTGGTTTTCAAACCATGTCTTCTCCCAGCCTGTATTATTTTCCAGCCAGCTTCAGACCTCTCTTCAAACGATAACAGTTGTCTTCAACCCATGGCTTTTAACCTTTGACTTCATCATTTTCTAGCCAACTACAGACCTCTCTTCAAATGATAATCATTTGTGTTCAACCCAAGTTTTCTAACCTTTGACTTCATCATTTTTCAACCCGTTACAGACATCTCTTCAAACGATAATCAGTTATCTTCAAACCATGTCGTCTAACCTTTGACTTCATCATTTTCCAGCCAGCGACAGACCTCTGTTCAAACTATAATCAGTTATCTTCAAAACTTTGAGTTCATGATTTTCTAACCAATTGCAGACCTCTCTTCAAGCGATCATCAGTTGTCTTTAACCCATGTCGTCTAACATTTGACTTTTATCTCTACAGGACGTTCTGTCACCTGGACCTTGAAAGTAGGTTTTCTCGAGGCATTTCCGTTACCCACCACAGCAAAATTTCTCCAAGCATAAGATCTATAGATCTCCACCCTCAAAAGGACCGTTCCACGTTTCTATCAATATAAAGACTAATTCTAGTCACTATGTTTAATCAATAATGTAAAATAATTAAATCCACTTGAATTTTACAGGTTTTAATCATGTCAAAATTTCAAAATTTTTAATTTTTTCATTTGAAATTTCATAACTATCGTGTGTTTTTACAGATCGCATGTTTGCTTGGAACTAGTTACTTTGTTGCGGCCTTGGTTCCTTCCTCAAGCAGCACATAAGGAAAGATATATGATTGAACGTACTGGTTTTATGTGGGTAGTTATTCCATCGG
>NW_013670897.1:66340-67543 GCF_000517525.1 Limulus polyphemus | reverse complement strand
ATGTTGCAACTAAATAGTGTAGTCAGTATTTATCAATTTATTCTTTTAGCCCATTATGTCAAAAAAAAAAAAAAAAAAAGGAAAGGGCACAGAGACGCAAAAGACGTGCACAATTTGCAGCTTCGATGATGGAGTCAATCAAATTGATGAGAGCATCTGTTCCTTTTGATGGCAGCAATGAGGTCATAGTGTAAGATTATGAACATACTATTTCATTTTAAAAAGAAAGCAATGAAGAAACTGTTCTCTGTCCTGTTGAAAGCTACAATTATTATTAACAAGAGGATTCCACTTTGTCAGAAACAAATCCACAGAATAGTGTTGCTAAGCTAAAAGAGGATGACCTGATAAATATTTTAACACGCACAGGGATATTGGATTTATGAAGTTTGATACAACAGGCTCAGCAGTTGTAACACATGTACATCGCACAGAGATTGTTAAAGTTGGAGCACATGAATTTCAACATAAAGAAGGTTCATTTGATGCCAAAGACGGGCGTTTTATGACTGCATTTTGGTTCAAACGACGCCTTCTGAGTGGTCAATCGTTCCTGGTTGGTGTATTCACCTCTACATATAGCAGCATACTGCTTTTTTTATCTTCCTTTTTTCATCTACATGTATGACATTCGATAGTCGGCCTGCTTCCAAAACACAGGGTGGATTCTCTAAGTGGAAAAACAATTGAAAAGTTAAATGCCCATGAAAATAGTGACAGTCATCGTGAGTCATTTACTGCTTGGAAAGAAACTGAGCGCCGAATTAGTCTTCAAAGTGGCATTGATGAAGAGCTGCAAAGGGAAATTCAGCAAGAAAATTAAATGTAGAGGTGTTCTGCGACGGTTGCTGGATTGTACACAATATTTAGCTTCTAAGAATCGTGCATTTCGTGGTCATACTGAAGACATAACCTCAAGTGCTGATCTTGATTCTTTGAAAGATAAATTGATAGAATCACGTGAAAAGTCCTGTCAAGAAGCACTTCAAGTGGGCAAGAATCAATGTGAAACATGGGGATTGACTATTGAAAGAAGAAAAATACGTCGTAAACGAATGCCAGGTGAAAATGCAGCTGATGCTGGATTGACTGCTGAACACGAAATTTATCGCATCGTGAAGGATGTTATTGATCGCTTGATTACAGAAATAACAGGAAGATTTTCTCGCTTACTAGATTTAGTTTCACAGTTTGGATTTCTAC
>NW_013670897.1:53623-65573 GCF_000517525.1 Limulus polyphemus | reverse complement strand
ACTTTGAACAATACTGGATGTTATAAATATCAAAATGGTTTATAAATTATGTAAGAACACCTAGTAGGCTATACTTCATTAGTTCCAGGTTTACAGTTGTAATATCGCAACTTTAGGCCTGTGTAAGGCGGTAATTAATTCTTTATGTTATTGTCATTAAGTGGGTAATGAATCACAAAACAAATAAACAGAGGTGGGGGCGCCAAAAGTGTCTTTGCCCCAGGATGCTGAGAACCCTTGCTACGCCACTGAGTCGAAATAGCAATTAATTGTATTTTGATCATAAATATATTGGCTAAAATAGACGAAACTGGATTTACCATACTTAGACCTTTGATTTGGTCATAATTAACACCTTAAAATTGAAAATTTGTACGATCTACTGAGAAACGAAAGAATTCGTTCACAGAAACATACCAACAGGATCTGGGATTGGAGTTATTTTAATATCATTACAGTGCACCGTTAATTATTTCATCAACCGGCAGCTATGTAAAAATATTTTTTAGCTCAAAACTAACCACAAAAACACAAGATTCGAAATCATTTAACTTACTGAAAAAATTTTCTGATTTTGTTTGAAAATGAAGCTTTTGTGACATAAAGGGCAAATATCCAAGTTAAGAGTTTTCCAAGCTTATAATTGTAAGATTTATACGCGGAAACAATAGGACGTAACGGTTTGTTTATTTTAGATCAAAGCCACATTGGGTTATCTGCTGTGTCTACTGTTGAGAATCGAACCCGGGATTTAATGATGTAAGTCCATAGACTTACCGCTGTTCGATCGAGCGATGAAATATAACGGAGCATTTGGTTTTTGGATCTTCGGTAGGCTATTAATTTGAAGGCCGTGAAAATTAAACAATTCATTGGAAAGTTAGCCGTACTTCTTTAATTGTAATAAAAAAAAGTTTTGAATCTTCGTTCTCCCGTAGAATTTAAAGTAGATACTAATTTAATAAAGTGAGTCGAATCATTTAAAATAATGTCTGGAACTGTAGGATTGAAGTGTTTATTTAAAAACAATTACCTTGAATACTCATTCAGTAAAAAACACTCGTTTTCCATTATACAGTTTTATCTGCATGATTTCAGATGTAACCCACACTTCCAATATTTAGTTCTGGTTGCTCCCTTTTCACCCTTAGGTTTATTTATCAATAATAGGAGACACTTTTGTTTCTGGATTACACTAATGAGGCACTAGTACAAAGTTATACATGACCCCCAATGGCTCAGCGGCAAGTCTGCAAGCTTACGATGCTAAAAATTGGGTATCATCAACTTTAAACGAGAGTGAAATTAGACTGAAGCTTAAACTTAGGAAAATGGAAAATTGTTTACACTTTGTCTAAATATTTTACTCAGACACGGTGGAACGATATTGTATTATCTCTCAGTAACTGTTATTTTTTGATTTTAAAATGCAAAATTTCTTACATTATGGTGATTGCTGTATATCATTTTTCTTGTAGGTTGATTGAATCAGTTAGTTTAGATTGTGAGCACTGTTTTATCTTTAAATCTCTTTCTCATAATTCTATGCGAAATTTTGTCCCGAACAGAGTTTAACTAGTCTTTGAATCTGTCTTAATGTAACTGAAGAACGCAATATTAACAGCATCATTATAAAGTGTCAGTTATACTGAAAGTTTTATGGTTAATTTTCGCTCACATTGAGGTCACTTAGTAAATTAATAGAATCGCTCTCACTTGTGCGAAAGAGTACTACTTCATCCATTTAGCTTATATGATTAGCCCTAAATCAAGCGAAACTTGCTTTCTTTTCAATTAGCCAACGATCGAAATGTATGTTCTGTTATCATATTCAACGACCAAAGATCATAAGGTGGTTAAAAATCTTTTCAATTATCCTGAGCTAGTCTAGTATTTTCTAGCTGGGACAGTGAGGTTTTCCCTGACTGTTAACGTAACACACATAATTTAGTCCGTTCATAAAATCATCTCGTGTGTTCTATTAACATATTTCTATGTATTTTTTGTGTTTCAATTCGTATAGATAATTAAATTAAACCTCATTAATTTTGGCACCTTTGATTATTGCATCGTACTTGCATCATCACAACAGTCATGCCTGTTTGTAGCTCAAAGCTCCACTATGGGCTATTTGCGCTCTGTGTACCACGGGGAATCGAACCTCGGATTTTAGTGTTGTAAATTTGCCGGTGAACCAACAGCCATGGCTGTCTAAAAACATGCTAGAATCGCCATTCTTATTTACAATAATATTTTTCTCTCTAGTGATAAACATTACCCAAACTGTAAATGAGCTTGATGATATTAATATAAGGAAAAGTATGTATATCATTTGCTTCAAACTAAACACACAATTATAAATTTCCCACCTCCATTTGTGCATAAATGTATGTAGCAATATCACTTTTCTTTAATTAGACCATCCAAGCCAAGCACAAAAATAATGCTCTGAACACCTATATTCAAAATAAACGTCACTTATCACCCAAAATATATTAAACATGGAGTGAAAAAAATATCTAACACGTATTTACGTCACGATATTATACAATAAAATTTTAAGTTGTTGGAAAAAAATATTCATTTAATAATATTTTAAAATGCCACAACATAAATATTATTTATATGAAGTATTTTTTATTCTTTGAAAAGTTCATATTTTTAAGCTAAAGATATAAGAAATGTCTAACCACGTTAAAAATTGTAAATTGTAAGTTTATCTTTGTTGTTTTCACTTTCAGATCTGTAAGGTGTCTTCGTATAATGCTGTCTGATCTTTTTTATAATCATGGACACTTGTGTGCCTCTCGTCCTTGGGAAGTAATAGTAGCTTTTTCAACTCTCACCATTTGCATGCTGTCTATGGGACCTAAAATTGTAGATAATAAAATATATGGTTGGAATTATCAATGCTCTGTCACTGAGGTAACTTGTATAAATTATTTTGAATTAGTTCGCATTTATTTATAGCGTAGCCGATATTAATGTATCTCATATCCAGGAAAATAAAGTAAATGCATCAAATTTATGAACTAATATATATTCATAATGCAATATAGTTACTGCTTTAAGTTAGCAAAAACATTAGGTAATGAATAAAGAGCATAATTTGGCACATACTTTATAATTAGGATTAGAGTAAACAGTTAAGATCAAAGATTTAAAAGATACATCGAGAATGTTATATCTTTCTTCAGCTGAAATACTCAGAATTAAAACCATCCTTCACTATAACTCCCACAGTAATACACTAACAGGCCATTTTTTTTCAGGTTTACCCAGATGAACACTTATATAATTCTCGCGTACTTGCATAGACAAGTTATATTGGCAAAGTAATGTGTCCACCTAGCAAGATAATTATTATTAAAGCCTATTTTTTTTACCAGCTGTTTATTTTATAAACAATAGCAATCATAGTGGTGCACGTGTGGAAAATTATATGACTGTTAACTGCTGATGACTGACTGAGAGAAACACAACTGGATAGGTATGAAAACTTCCTATGTCCTAATTAAATGATTCCTGCAAATGGGAACGCACGACTTCGGTGTTGTTTAGAGTGGATACAATGGACAGTGAATAACTAATGGATCTGATGAGTCACATTCACATTTTTCGATGGAGGAAAAATGTAGAAATAAAGTTGATCCTGCTTGTGTTGTTCCAACAGTTCAAGTTTTTAGATTTAGTGTAATGGTGTGGGTGAAGTTTCTTTAAGATGAATAAATAACGTTTAGAATGTCCTGTATTTTTCTCAATGCTGATTTCCACTCTGATGGACAAGGGTTCTTATATAATAATGCAAGAACCTATCATGTTTGTATTGTCCATACTTGGTTTGAAGAACATGACGATGGCACCAGTTATTGTCACCCCAACCAGTAGATCTCAATTCAAAGGAGATCTTCAGGATTAACTTGAAATTCGCATTTTCCCACCACAATCGACTGCTATACTCAAACAAGACATCTTCTGCTGTCTTATGGACTCTACGCCACGCCAAGTCAAAGGAGCTGTAATTCGATATTAGGGCGTGGCATATGAAAGAAATACTCTGCATTTTTTTCTATTTAGTTTAGAAAAGTTAACATTTCATGTTTCATGTTCACTAAGGTTGTAAGATGACCAAGAGTGACCTGGGTAACGCACGAGCCTCCGGAGAGATAACTGTATTGTGTTTTCTATATAGCGTAAGCACTGCAATTCTTGAGTCAAATTCAGTGTAATGCAGTTTTTTCTGCTGGTAAAAACCAATCTCAATAAGGAATAGCTGTCTTTGTTTTTTGTATACATGCCTCTGTATTTCGTTTAATAAATAAACTGTTTTTTTTATTTCACCACCAACTTTATTTTCAGTGTTATCCTTACTCGGTCTTATAAATCTTTACCCGAGAATACCCAAAGAAGTGAGAAGTTTTTGTTTGTTTGTGTTTTTTGTGGCCAGTCAGAGTACGTTGTTTTATTCTAACAACTAGCTGGAGTACCCGTCTGTTGGATGGGTGAAATACAAACTCGTTTGTTACAAAAATAGGAAATTGTGCTTCTATATTTTTCTTAACATAATAAACATTAAAAGTGCAATGCAAATACATAAAGGTACCAATACTGAAGAGAAAGACTCACTGTTTTCAAGAATTATATCAATATGAAATTAGATGGGAACCCAACTCCCCCTCATGTCATCCTCTACCACTGTGTCAAGTTTGGTGCTGATTGATCAAGAAATGTGGAAACGTATAAAGAACACATATGAAATGATAGGTATAAGAACGTGTATTATTTTTTCCCGGACTTTTCTTTATATTGTAGATTACTTATAAGTTTTCAATATCATTTTCACCCTACATTCCTTGTTTGATGTGAAATATTGTATTCAAAAAATTCTCAATGTTTATTATTTTGTTAAATAAACTTTTCAGTTGGTTGAAAGTTCACTAAAATATCTCATAACCATTTTAAGCTTCCCTAATATATCAATATAATAGTTTTCCATAAAACGTTATAGTTTTTTTTTAGGTGTGTAAATTTGATTGGTTAATTAATAACTTAATGTATAAGTTTAACGTGCATTGTTGACCAGGTACTGAATAAGGACATGGATATTGTCATCATGACGATAATTCGATGTATGGCAGTTTTGTTTATATATCATCAATTTCGGAAGTTGCACAGATTGGGTTCAAAGTACCTAACTGGTAAAGTTTAAAAAAAAAAAAAAAAGCTTTGAATTTGTTTTTCTTGTATTTTATGCTTGCTTGCATCCATCTGTAATAAAAGAAACCCATCAGGGTTAGGTTTGATCTGAATATAATGTATAATGAGATTAATCATACTCCCTTCATCATGATTATTCTTATTCTCATGGCCATGATTATGCACTATTGCCCGACACAACAATGTTCATTGCAACAAGCTTCCGTGAAAAACAAAATTATTCATGAACTACTCATCTTAACAAACATTCCTCAGACACTCTAAGCTATGAGGACGTCAACTTCCAAGAGAACATTTTAGCAGAACAAAAGCATCATAGGTCATTGGAGCTGACTCGAATGGCTTCACTGGTATGTGTTCGAATGAGTTTGCCGATATTTACTTTATCTTTTAGCTATCTCATGAAATCAACATTTGATTTTGAGGTGTTGCTGAGAGCTTGTAAACATTTAGCTTGTGAGTTTTCGTCATTTTAAAATGTTTGTTTATTAATTTATTAAGCACACTAAGATATATACCCATCTTCAATGCAATGGCTGTTATCGATCAGAAGTTTCTCATTCTTAGCTTTCACTTTGACAATGTTATAAGTGTGTGGTTTTTCCTTCACTTACGAACCTAAATGCTCTATTGAGCAAGCTTTTTCATTTCTATGAAGAACATTGAAGGACTCCCTTCTTATTATGGTGTCTTTTAGCTCTGTGCCATTTAACGTTATGAATATTTTTCATTGGCAACACGTTTACATTTTTCTCTAGCTATAAACCTGGTCGTGACATCAGTGCAGTGTTGAATGTTCGAGAACTGCCGTGAACCAAATATATATATGTGCTATAAACGTCGACGGAGACAAATTTCGCATCTGCATTAAAATTACTCTGAATTAACATATATAAAGCATTTAAACAAAGTGCGATTAATCCTCTGTAATATAGTTTATCATCATAACACAAATGTTTTACTAATATTTTAAAATACTAAACAATTCTTCAGTTAACTGGAACACATTCTAATATAAATCCAATGGCGTATCCACATGAAAATGTTAACTAAGAATATAAGTAATATATAGGAGACCTTTTCCGAATATTTTATTTTCTGGTAACTTGAAGTGCTTTCGTTGTGTAAAAGTTACTTTGTAAATACTATTTTGAGTTTATTATGTTTGTTTCTCTTTCAATGATATTTTTATTGGAAGTATTGATAAAATAATAGAAGATTTCAGATTAATGAAAAAGTTGATAGTGACTGTTATGAGCCTTTTCATTATCTTGTGAGACTAGATAGATATTTGAACGATTAACTGGATTTAAATATTTTAACAGGTGTTGCATGCATCTTTACGGTGTTTTCAAGCTTTATATTTAGCAGCAGTGTCTGGAAATATTTTGAGGGGAATTTTTCGAAACTGAAGTAAGTCTCTGTAATTTTGAATTTAGAATAAAATGTTACGATAGTGGCTGTGTAAAATAGTAATTAAACTTCTGATACAAAGCAAAATGTAGTTGACACCCAAATGATTCAAGTGATTGAAGCATTGCGTCTTTAAACTGTAGGTCCCTGACTTTTACCTAATCATGTTGTTTGTACAAATATTTTCATGAATTGAATTAATGTTCACAGCACTGGATATAATTATATGAACATAATTTTGTACGTTGTGTTTGTAATAACTGTTCTGTATACGTTTTCACAAAATATATCTATAAGTGTTTGTGGTTTAAAATTTATATTAACCCTGACATAATAAACGGTGTAATTAGATCTAAGTCTTTATCAATGGCATTACATTGGAGTAAGAATATATAAAAAATGCCACTGCATTTAGGCAAACCAGCTGAGTAAAAATTAAAATCTTAAACAATTATTTTAGAAGCAGAAGTATATAACTTTATGTTTGAGCTTTACAGGATTCTGGGTGAAATTGCTCAATGTTTAGAATGGAAAAGACCAGTTATCTATCTAAACACACCATCTATAATTCCGCGTTATTTAATGTTCATCTGATAATATTCTTACAATAAGAATACAACTTCTTCATCCAGCGTTAATGTATGACAAGTCAGTGAGCAGTTCCTGGTCCTCTGATACTTTGTTGTAAACCTTTTATGAAAGATCAACACAAGTCCAAGAAGTGTTAGTACTGGTTATGAATTGTACCAAAGCCAGCAACAGAACTCTGAGCAATATATGGATTTTACATATTTCCTTGAAATTCAGGTAACTTTTCAGCCAGAAAGGCCCAAAGACAGACAAGTATACTAAAAGTACAAATTACAATGTCGGAATGGTAAAATATGTTTTAGTAAGACAGGTATTTGTGGAAATGTGATTCACACATCAGTAAGGGTGCGCAATTTACACGATTTAATAATATATTTAAACATTACTTAACAAGATAAATCCTTCATTTAAAACCAACAATCACCAACTGCATGCAGTTGCTTTTATTTTAACATATTAAATTAATATACATATATACATATATATAAACCAGGTTACTACAACCTGTCCTCAAGGAGCGAGAAATATAGCTTCTCTCCTGCAATTCGTATTTCAGTCCTCGTATATGTTATTTATCTATATGAAAAGATAGTAAAGCACAAAGCTACATAAAGGGCTATCTGTGCCTCACCACGGGTATCGAAACCCGGTTTCTAGCACTATAAGTCCGCAGACATACCACTGTACCATTGTACAGGTAGTTGGTATCTCTGTGTATGCTAACTATTTGTTATTTTTTAATCATGCTAACTTATATATTTTTATGAAAACTCGTTTATGAAAAGCACTTTTACTTCATATTTATTTATATATATACGTTTATTAAGTTAAATAATCGTTTTTATTATCATTTTCATATGTTCTGCTGAATTAGAAATACTGTGATATCTGATACACAAACGTATTACTTAGATTTAGACATAAAATAGGAATGTATCAGTTGAAATATTTTGGTACAAATCGAGAACTTTCGCTATAAATTTATGGACTTTTCACCTTTTAGTAATTATTAGTCCTTCATCTAGATGGAGAATGTTGTGGTCTTAAGCAATCACATGCTCTCATAATGTTTGTATATATATATATATGTATAATTTCTTTACATGGGAGGGCAGACTGTATATCTGTACCTACCGTTGTGGGGGTTCTATTTCTCTTGGTTTATAATAATGTTTGAATTCTATTTGTGGTATCATACATATTCATGAAAATATCACTCCATTCAGTAGTCTGTTGAATGTTTTCATATTGTTGTTAATTATAGTGTATATGTTAGAATCGTAAATTTTAATGTCACTGAGACATGAATTTTGATCTACTTTTAGTGAAGCTATACCTTTCTTCCTGCTCCTCATCGACTTGCCTAAAGCGGGTTTGTTGGCTCAATTCGCTCTCAGCTCATCATCAAAAGTGAGTTTATTGTTGTTGTCATTTGTGAGCAACACTTTGTTTTATTTTATCTTGATTTGTGTGCATACACCACTGATTATAATTGGTAAGCAACAAAATACACTTGTTTGATTTTATCTTGATTTATGTGCATACATCACTAATTGTAATGAGTAAGCAACAAAATACATCTAATTGATAATGAGGTAAATTGTGCAAAGGTACCGAGCTTATAAGTATCTAAATGTAATTATGAACAAAAAAGTGCCAGTATTCACGCAGCTCACGATTTGCCGCTACTACAATAGTGTACAGCTTTCATATCCACTGCATCTATGGTTCAAGTTTTGCTTGTCATGCTCTTATAATTTAGCTGTCAACTAAGTATTTCCCTGTAGCTTAACAAGAGTAGACACTTGGTTCAGGGATATGTTTCTGAAGAGGAGAAACACTAGTTTCAGAAAATAATAAAGGAAATATTCTTTCAGTCAATAAAAGTGTTCTATTTAGAATCACACTAAAATTCAGTAGACAAGGCCAGAAAGGTTCTGTGATAATATCTGGGAGATGAGTGAGTGTAAGAAGCATCAAACTGTCTGGAGTTTAAATAAAACAACATTATATTACATATTCATTACCAAAAAGTTAAGAAAAACTACATTAAAATTCATTGCAAAGTTTACATTTTGAACTGTATGAACTGTCTCTTACTAAAGCCTGATGCAGACGTAATTTAGAACTAACTCTCAAGAATTAATAGCACCATGAACTGTTTATCAGCAACTTCTTTTGAGGTCTGTCACATGATATTTTAATAATGCTCTGTCTACCCCAGTAGCAAAGAGGTATGGATGCTGACTTATACCGCTAGAAACCGGGTTTCGATACTCGTGGTTGGCAGAGCACAGATAGTCTATTGCGTAGCTTTGTGCTTAACTATAAACAAAAAAAAAATGTAACTAGAAACTACATTAATTTTGAATTGATGAACGTAACTAAAAATCATATCATCATCTTTTAATGTGCATTTCTTTTTGATTAGCTCTTGATGTAAAAATGAAATACAATAGTTATTTTCAGTGTATTAATGTTCTGTTACAAATGTGTTTTATAGTAGGCCTACACACACTAAATGCCAAGACGACTTTTAAAAGAGAATATTTGAATACCTCAAATAAAACTATTTGATATCACCGAAATCAACCACTAAGCCTTACTGTTGGAACACAGATAACCTGAAATTAAAGATGTGCTATTGTAAACTCAGCAAACTTGAAATATAAATCTTTATTTTCTAACATGACGTGGGTACCCCAGCGGCTCATTGGTTAGTCTGAGGGCTCACAACGCTAAAAATCGCGTTTCGATACTCTTGGTTGGCGCAGCACAGATAGTCCATTGTGTAGCTTTGTGCTTACCGAGAAACATTTAAGAAACGAATAGATCGATTCCCCGCGATAGACACAGTAGATAGTCCAATGTGGCTTTGCTCTAAAAAACAAACAAACAATCTAACATTTTATGTATTCTAAAAACTAAGAGACTTATCCGTAAAGTATTCTGGCATTTTAAGTACGGTAGTACTTAATAGTAGGAATCGACAATGATTCTAAATAATTCACGCCCCAAAAAAACCACCCTACCGAATTCCTAAGCGAAAAGCTGACCATTCAAAGTATTGGTTACGATATATTATGCGCATATATAGTAATAATACGCTAAAAAGGTCGCTAACATTTCCGCCATAACAATTAAAATTTCCAAAAACAGCAACTTTTTAGTCTACTACCTACCTATCTGATCACGTCAGCAGGGCTAGCATCTAGATGGCTCGGACTATTGCTTCATGATTCATCCAGCTTACTTGACTGGTCTGTGGGTATCCACTTTTGATACTCAGATAAAAATCCATATATATATATATATATATATATATATATACAGTATAATATAAATGGTAAACATATCATGCCTGTACTTAAATATCTTTTCAACCCAACGGATGGTGATACATATCGATGGATAGGCACACGACAGTTTCTAAAGGTAAAGTATATACTTTATACAGGTATAACATAACAAATAAACAAACAAGAGCATTAAAAATTATGAATTTTAAAATGAAATAAGGATTCTGCAGTAAAAAGTAGTGAAACAAATTTATAAAATTTAATACTTACTTTGGCTTACAGATATGTGTATAAATCTGACAAAGTAGGGATTAAATTTTATAAATTTGTTATTTGTGGTTTTCATACTTGTTAATACTTTTACAGCCGAATCCTTACTTCATTTTAAAATTCATAATTTTTAATAACTTTGTTAATTTAAAAACGTTTCCTTTTATATTGGTGTGTTTACACCTAGAGACAGTATATAAATTCTCTGTTAGCTTAGAAAATCACTTTTTATTGTGTTTTAACTTAAAAGCACACAGTGGAAGAATTATATGTTATTTTGAAGCGACAGTATTCTTGTGGGGTGAGGTAAATTTTTTGAAACTTAAAAGCAGAATAAAAATTATTTCAAGAAGGTGTAATATGCAGATACCACATATATCATTAACCTGTAGAATATCTTTAAAATAGTAACACTTTATTTCGACAATTTGAGCTCTTAAACTGGTAAACCTTGCCAAGGTGATGTGCTAATTCACCCCTAGGTGTTACTCTCTTTGAGATGAGTTATTCAAGGATGTTGTTTCAAATGATGGTTGTATTGTACTCAAAATCAGTCTGAACGTGAGGCTACCTTACAGCTTTATACGGAATAGCGATACTTCCGGATTCATGTAATTCAATTTCTGACTGGTCAGCTATAAAAATAATGCGAGTTGTGAGACTAGTTTGACACTTTCAGAGATATTTGTCTCAGCTTTAAGAAAGTGAACACTAACCTGTGCTGTACTGCTTCTTTATCCACCAACCAGCTTTGTAAAGATGTTTTGGTTTGCATTTTGTTCTATTTTAAACTTCTTTATTTTATCTTAACTACATTTCAGTTAGATTGTTTGTCTTCCAGTGTGCTTAAATATTTTACTAATCAAAGTCTGTGTTTATATGTTTCATCCATATACACATGTGCATACTTATATACATGATAAACATTCATAAAATCACATTATGAAAAATACACATGTTGGTCAAAATATAAGATTGTTGAAGAGAGTAACTTACATAAAGAAAATGCTACACAATTTTGTTAAATGAGAGCTGCTCTTTCTCGAAACTCCGATACTCATTGATCATGGTCTAGAACGTATTATCTTATATGAGCAAATATATTTCGTATTTCGAAGCCGTCTCTTGTGTAACATGTAGAAGATTTATTTGTTTGTTTT
>NW_013670897.1:43104-53128 GCF_000517525.1 Limulus polyphemus | reverse complement strand
ACCCACCGCTAACTCTTGGGCTACTCTTTAGCAACGAATAGTGGGATTGACCGTCACATTATAAAGCCCCCAAGGCTGAAAGGGCGAGCATGTTTGGTGAGACGGGGATTCGAACCCGCGACCCTCAGATTGCGAGTCGAACCACCTGGCCATGCAGGGCCCAACATGTAGAAGAGAGCTGCGATGAAACGCATTATAGCAAGAAAGACTAATAAATGCATAAAACCGGCTCGCAAAGTTTCTTCTGCGATTACTAATACAGAATATGAAGTGGAATTTAGAGTAGGTTTTTATTATATGTTAAAGTTGTCAAATTAATTATACACTTTTTCAATAATTTAATATTGGATCAACCATTTGTGGAGTTTTTGAAAAATAGGTTACTGAATAGTTAAACACGGGTTAAACATAATTAAGCTATAGGGTTAAACATATTGAACTGCCTCAGTTGGATCAAACGTGGCAGACGATTTGTCTAACAATGAGAAGTTCAGTTTAATTTACTTATATCTGGCAGTTTTCTTTTGTGGTATTCAGATACACTGATATTCGGTGGTAAACTATCAAATGTTCAAGTTGCTCTTCCAGATTTATAATGCAGAGAATAATTCTGAACACAGACATCAAAGGAAATAGAAGCTAACCAGTGTACAAAAAAAAAAAAAAATATTTTTACATACAGTACAATGTTCGTATAATTTACTGACAGACCAGATTTTAATTTACTAAATAACTCTTTGCCGCTGGGGTAGAAATATTTCCAAATATGTGGTAAGGACTCAGCAAAAGTAAAAGTAGATACTAAAATTTTATGTAAAATCAAAGTACATGCGCCCTATCTTACATTATTTATGTAATAATTTCTAATAAACATATTCAAGGGAGGTGAACCACCAACTCATTCTAACCTAAAACACGGGAACAGGAACAGAGCTAAGCAAATATATGGCAAACGGAACAATAACTGCATTATGTAACCTTTGTCTAAGATAGAGAAGTTACAAGAATGTCGTAACTACCTGCAAAACACCTGATTAAAAAAATTTGGAAATTTAAATTCAACATACAGGAATAAAGTTAAGGAACGGTAAAATATTATATTTTTTTATACATCGTACTTTCTCAGCAAACATATACCTCTCAGATTTTACATGTGATATATATATTTTTACTATTTTGTTTACTTTTTCTGTATAATGTCTGGGATTGGGTAATGTAGAAACTATAGCAACTGAATCAAATGATATTGAAGAATTTAATGGATCAAATCCATTGATTTAATAGTTTTATAAGTTCTCTCATGGCCAGGACTTACGCTTTGTCTGCAGTAAAGTTGAGAAGTTATCTTACTTTTTTATGTGCATCAGAAACTAAAACCAGGAAAATGCACGTTCTGTCAAATTAATTTTTCTAGACGTTACTAACATTATATTTCTTTTTTTTTGTATTTTATTTTCTCGAAAGTTCGAAGTTGTTTTACTGTGCATTTAAAAGCAAAGGATCATTATTTCTCATTCTTATAAAGATGCTCTAGTTTGCATTTTGTTCTGTTTTAAACTCCTTTATTTTACCTCAAGTACATTTCAGTTAGATTATTTGGTATACTGGCTTTACTAATGCAGGAAATGGGGATTTACTGAATCTTCTCATTTTTATTTCATTAATCACATGTGTGTCTTTATTTCTTAACAACATTTTCTCCTCGCTTCACCACAATGATATGCAATCGTTCCTATCTTAAACAAACTTTTAACTGTTTTTCACAAAAGCTTTTTGTAGGTTTGTAGGCACAAATGCTTCTGTCGAGTGAAATATGTTTCTTATTTATATTTCATCATGCATTGCTTTGAAACAGTGAGCTAAAATAAAAGAAAAACTTATTAAATAGACATAATGGTTACAAAAAAGTATCAAAGACAGTATGTGCCATATTAAATGTCTTTCTTTATGCCATATAAATTCATTGCACTAATGGTTTATTAAACTGACTTTTGCTTGTGTATACGATCACGGATAAGTCTGCACTAGTTTAAATGAAGTAACAGCAAGTATATTTTGTGAGCTAATTTTATCATAATAAATGTTCAACAACTGTCAATTTATTTGGACAATTTAAGTGGGACTCAAATATGGAATAAACCAAACGAAGTCCTGTATGTTAAAGGCAGTATAAATGCACAAAGATGTAAATTCAAAGTGTACCAAAATGTACCCAAGGTTCTATGCGAGCAAGTTTTGAACTTTCCCGTTCTATATCAGCAAGTTACTTTGCTCTTCAATACTTTTAGAGTCTTCACGGATCCAGAAGTATGTTCTTCTAGTTACAGAAGAAATGAAATTAAAGCGCTACAACGAGATACATAAAGAATAATACGTTATTACGAAAAAAAAACTGTTGTGTTTCCGCATTATGTATATATCTACATATTTATATATTTTCTTAAGCGAAGTTGAGATTAAACTGGATAGGTGTACCCCCAACGCAGTTTGGGTCTTAATTCCTAAAAAAACCAAGGCACATTACATAATTATGACTTGTGCCCCGGTGTTAGATGTTTGTATTGTGGCTGTGATTTTTTATATTTTTTATGGTTTTTCATGTTCTTATTATTTTCTTGTTTCTTTAAAAATTTTCATCAAATTACATGTATATATATATAGTTTTATTTGTTTGAAGTTAAGCACAAAGCAACACAATGGGCTATCTGTGCTCTGTCCACCACAGGTATCGAAACCGCTGTGCCACTGGGAGGCATATATAGTAAAAGGTTTATTTTGTTCTATTACATTATTCAACAATTTAGAAACACCAATAAAAGTATGGTAATTTCTATTTATAAATTAATATATCACTTGCCTTGTCAATTTGACAATAATATAAGCAGAAATATAGCTTAAGTATTTATAGTATTTTAGTCTAGTTTTATCTCTATGTCATTCTTGTGACATAAATAATGTTCGAACCTTTGTGTTATGTCAATCGAACATGTTAATTATAACCTTATTGTCCATCCCTGTTTGCCTACATAAACAGGTGTTTTAAAAGTTTGACTAGAATTTTTGGATTTTGGAATAATAAAACCTCTAACATCAGAATAAGTTTGCAACTTATTAATTCCTAGAGTAAAACTTAAAGGTTTGAGGTAATAACAAATTAATTCTATTATTTCTATATTGGAAATATTTCATGTTTTGATGGATACTTTATAAACTGTCGCTTACTCTTTAGGAGGAGGTGTGTGAAAACATTGCCAAAGGTATGGCAGTTTTGGGACCAGCAATAACACTCGACACCTTAGTTGAGACACTTGTAATAAGAGTTGGAACTTTTTCAGGTAAATTGCCTTTTTTGAGCACCATGATTTTAGTAAGGAGGTGATGTAGATTTTTTGTAATCTTTTATTATTAATTGATTTTCGAAGTAATATTTGTCTTTTATCATTAATTGTTTGTCGAAATAATATTTAAAAAAATTATAAAAACTACTTTTTTATCTATATGATCAGCGTTTACTTGACAAGTTCATGTGATAAAAAAGATATAATATTTTGTTTTCTTCTTAATATTAATTAAACAATTATATCTGAAATATAAGTCATGGTTTATGTGACGTATGTTTTTAAAATTTCTGTATGAAGTGTTTAACAGATATAGTTTGTTTGGTTAACATCCATTTAAACAGGTATATAAAGAACCACATTTTACTTATGATTGATCTGCATGTGTTTTAACAGCATAGTTAAAACAGATACCTTATTCCCCAATACAATTATATGAAAAAGAGTTAACATATATAATTTATTATTTATTTCGTCCTCTATCTCGACAACTCTTTAAGAAACAAGTCTTGTACGTTTTGAAAGTTAAGCCTGAACTTATATTACAAGTTAGTTGCTTGTGTTTTGATACGAATATCTGAGGCAGGTGTAATATATGAAAATAATAACTTCACAATGGCATAAGAAATGTATTTTGTTTTAATAAATATTGAAATTTGATCATTTATAGCTTATAGTGTTATTTGTGTTTGTTTTTCTAACAGGTGTGAAAAAACTGGAGGAAATTTCTTGTTTTGCTGTTCTCTCTGTTCTTGTTAATTATATTGTCTATATGACATTTTTTCCTGCGTGTCTATCTCTAGTGTTAGAGGTAAGGAAAAGTAAATCGTAAGTTGTTTACCGTTAATATAGCATATATGAAAATAGTGTGTTTTTTTTTTAGTTTTCTGTATAAATTACTAATTTCCACAGCTTCTTTCAACCTAATATATATATATTTATTTTGTGACATTTCAGGCAGAGCCCATAAAAAAGTTTACTTTCTGAACTTCATGTGAGGGAAACATATCAATAGTTATACAAATTCAATAATACCGAAAGTCTAAACTGAATCATTTCTTGAAACAATTTGTACACGTCCATCCTTCTTCACTCTGTAATCTTCACAATTTTTTCTGTCTAACAAAGAATAATTGAATTAAAATGTATATTATTATTTATTTTGCGCAGTGTCAGCATATGGTTTTGTTACAGGCTAAAATTCTCATCTGATATAATATTCAAACATGAAATTAAACTGAACAGATTACATTGCATATAGAATTTTATGCTCACATAATCAAATATTTTTACTTATACTGTTCAGTGAAGAAACCAGCTCAATAAGAAGTTATTTTCATAAGATAATATCCTAAACTTCTGAAAATAATAACAAGCAGCAGATTTAGTATTATTTTTATAGCCATCAAAGCTTATACATATTTTCGGTTTTATGTTTATTTTATTTGTTTCCTTGAAATAAAACATTGTAGTTAAATGATAGTTTATATTTGGGATTTGCGAATGTGCTACCTCGACACTATCATACTCACGTTAATCATTACGATTGTCGGGTTAAATTATGTGTTAACATTAAATTTACCTATAATTTCTTAATAAAGACTTTTTTAACTGTTGTTAAAGTATGTTCATAATTAGTACAGTATTGTACAGGATTGAGTACATTATATTATAACCAAATCAGCAAGTCGTATGACAATCACAACTGGTGGAACGGAATGTATAAGAACTACATTTTAATATTGCTTAGCGTTCCATAAGTAATTTGATGTCACCGAAAATTGATCGCTTTTGGGAAGAGTATGCAAAAGCCCTTTCCAACACAATATATTCATACATTCAGATCATAAAAATATGTCCAGACCAGTGAATTAGAATTTCCAAGACGGAGATATCCCATGTACTTAATTGCACTAAAAAAAGAATATAGATCAACTTGGAGAACCAAGACCATACAAAAAAAGACCTGCAACAAGCCATATCCCAGCCGTGGTCAACATAGTGTGGCATCATGTAAAAGTGAGAATCCACGAACATGAAGTTCAGTCTTAAGAGCTGTCATCGTTGCCCCTGACAACAGTATATAACATAAAAAGAAGAATCTCTGTCTGGAAAAGTGATATAAGTCACGTGTACACAAGTTGTTTACACGACATATCCGTTTATTCGTCGCACACTTCAAGCAGCTTGAGGAAAAAACTAGTATTCATGGTATTCTTTACGTAGACAAAACGATCAACTCGCTGGAGGCAGCGCCTTCTGGTTTTTGTGTAATTGGACTGTTGAAGCTGCGCTGGAAAACTGTCCTTCTCTTATACTAGATGGATTAGGCAGGAAGGATTGGTGTGCTTTGGATATTACAGAGCATGATCGGGCGTGGCGACATGGAATGTAGTGGTGAGGCTCCAAAATAATTTTAATATAATGCACTCAACCCCGTAGAAAAAATAAGAAACAAATGAAAGTCCCGATGAAGACCGTTTTGGCGAAATGTTGACCACTTATTTCTTCTCCCCTTGCAGTTGTTTTAATCTTCTGCGTATTTTCAATACTGTATAAGTTCGTTTTAGTTTATTTTGATATATTGTGTACAGAACTGAGCTTCATTATTGACTTGAGGTTTTCTGATACTATTGATCGCCCTGGTAAGAAACATACTGAAAAAGCTGTTATTCAAGTCTGCTATAAAACGAAATTAGTACTGTTGTACTTTGCACAGGCCTGCGATGGTTTTATTGTCTTGCTTGATATTTGTACATGTTCTATAGTAATTCCTGTACGCTGAATCCGAAAATTATATCCATTTTTCTCCATCACGAACAGATTTTTCACAAAACGTCATATGTACGTTTGCATAAGTGAATCATTTTCATTGAAATCTGGTCACATTTTGTTATATATAAAATGTTGACAACCACTGGCTATAGATTTCTTTAGACCAATTGCGACGTGAGTCCTATCGATCATTCTGGAATCCGAACATAACAAACATAACAATAAAAAATGTTCATTGAGGAAAACGAAATAATAATTTGATCTAAGTAAGAGTTTTTCTTTCCGATTTGTAAAAAAACCTTACGTGATAGATAAAAAAAAAGAATTTTATTTTCAAAATCTGCGTAGCTGAATTATGGAAAATCGATTATTAAAACAAACTTTTATAAAATTTATATTCGCACTAGTGATACCGCCTTATGTGCAACATGAATTTTTGGAATGTAAAATCGAATGTGTTGCCTTGGGTTATATTCAACAAGCGTCTTCAGAGCATCAATATCATTAACTAAACCTTTTTTTATCCTACGTGATGTTTTGTTACTATTATTAGAATCATAGAAGTTCATCTCTAAGGGACATGGTTGGCTTCTTCCTTTCTGACAATTTTGTGTTATCTTTTATCTAGTATTGGACAAAGGCAGACTGCATTCTGGGAAATTCAAACACCCTATTACATTGGATATTGAGAGAAGTATACACTGCATTATTTCAAAAATAACTAAATGTTAATGCTCTTGAACTCATCCCAAAGACGTTAACAACAACAAGCATGATTTTACAAAGCAAATAGTAGAAATATTTCACGCATGGACCTTGAATCCTAAAAGGAATCTTACCAGATGCCCATGAGCAAGTTCCGTAAATGTTGACAAGGTGACTGGTTTTAAGAAGTAGAGTCTCAAGGGTTTGGACCAAGATTTTCTAAATTTTAAATAATGCCAATTTGTTAAGGACTTATGAAAACACTTGCAAGATATGGAATTGTCTAGGATAAAATATAGTTGTCCTATGTTTAGCAATCATACAGTATTTGTTTCGAAGCAACGTGTTGATAATGTAGATACTATAAGTCTATTGGATAAAGTTTTTTCGTCTCTTTAAAAAAGTAATAATTGAAAAATTAACTCCTATGAGCTCAAAGCTTCAAAAATATGAGTTATAAATTCGTCATCAGTATTTCTTTCTAATGAAATCGTGGTGGGCTTATTTTGATCATACTGTAACAGAAAATGTTTTGTAAGAGTTGATTTTGCTTAAAATAGTCAATATAGCACTTTGTGTTTTACGGGAACTGGGAAATTGTCAAGTAAGCTTCTTGTGTATCAGTGAAGGTAAGTTTTTTTTGATATCGTAATAACAATCTATTTGTATCTTATGTTGTAATGACACATTTATTAACAATGTTTAGCAATCAAACAATTTGTATTTTATGATTAATTTTTCACAGCTGAATAGAAATAATGATGAAAATCGCCCTGTTTGGCAACTGAGTCAGTTTCGAAAGGAAGAAGAACAAAAATCTAATCCTGTTCTACGACGTGTTAAAGTTGTTATGGTGAGTGTGTGATATTAAAGTTTACATTGGTACGAACATGTAACAGTTTATTTATAACACATATAAAATTACATGGTTACTTCATGAACTAGTATAACAATAAAACTAACATTTGTTTGTTTTTAATTATGCACAAAGCTACACAAGGGCTATCTGTGCTCTGCCCACCACGGGTATCGAAACCCGGTTTCTAGCGTTGTAAGTCCGCAGACATACCGCTGTGCCACTGGGGGGTCCTCTAACATTTGTAGGACTAACACGTATACATGAACACTGTAGTTAATAACTCCATTATCTACACCACTAATTTTGTTGTTGTTTTTTAGCGCAGAGCTACATGATGAGCTGCTTGCACTATGTTTACCCACCGGTGACACCACTATTCCTGATAAAAACTTCAACATATGCAACACTATAATTAGTAGGAGCAATATATGAAGACTTAAATGAATAAACTAATATCTGTATTCCTAAAACAAATAAATAAACATGTTACTTTGTAAAAGTATTTCTAACACTAACATTAATGTAACACTAGTAATATAAAAATCAATATGTAAGCACAAATACTGGTAAAAAACTATATATGACAATTGCATTAGTAGCCAAAATGTTAATAATAATCATAAGCATAACAGCTTAATTTATAAACCCATAACTTAGATGCACATGTTTTTGTGAGTGTAACAATGATACCGAAAACAGTAACATTCATAAAATCAACTATCTGTGACACTCAAAAAGAAAAACAACGTATTAGTAACATTGGAGTTACTGACAAAAAATAGCTGAGGCCGTGATATTACTCAAATGGACCAGTTGTTTTACTAATACCAATATCTGTAACATACATGAGTGTAAAACTAATACTGAGATAATACTATTAGTAACAACTATATATGTGGCACTAGTATAAGCACGGAGATTAGTGATACCAATATGTGTAACACTGGTCTTAGTACACTCATATTCATAACGGTGATTTTAGCATAACAAAAATATGTAACATTGAAATTAATTGCATTACATTAGTGTGAGTGATATCCATATACATAACTGTTATACTAACAATACCAGTCAATATCTGTGACAGTAAAACTAATGGCATCATATCAGTTTCTATTGTGGTAGAACCAAGGTTGGGTACTTTATATTAAAATTATCTTGAGTCTCACCAAGTCGTTACAATCCAGATTGTCACATCTAGTCATGCTCTGTCTGACGACCATGCTTGAACTGATATGTCATAGAAGCAACTTGTGTATACGTGACTGTGTTCCTTTTTCAGATGGAGATCCTTTTTGGTTATATCGCATAGTGTTGCATTGGTCACTTGTTAAAAGATGCCACACTTTTCTTTATCGTGGTTGGGATATATCTTGTTAGAGATTTCTTTCGGGATGGTGCTGGTGTTCCACGTTGATTCATATTCATTTATTTTCCAATGCTATTAAATATAATAGATATCATCTACTTAAAAATTCGAAATCCCGGATATGAACATATCTTTATAACCTGAGTGTAAAGAGCTTTTCATACCCTTCTCAAAAGCGATCAATTTTCAGTGGCATTGTACGCATACTTAATGGCAAACATCGTCAAAATGTATTTCTGATACACTCTCTTCCACTGCGACTTTATATCGGAATTGGTCGTCACGTGACTTAATGATTTGCATATTCAAAAATAATTTTGATATAATATACTTAACTTTGAGTACATTTATTACAATAATTAGTTTCATCATGTCATGAGCATTCACATTATTGGCAATAATATTATTATGATAGACGACCATACTACTGAGCTGATTTGCTTAAGATGAGCGTGCGTTTATCGTTGGCCTTAATTAAGATATTAAACCAATTTGAATAAGCAATTACCCGTCATACCCATCTTAAGTATTTTGCAAAATAAGTTACTTTGTTTTCGCCTTCATATTAACATGTCCCCCGAAAACAATTTAGAGCAATCAATTGTTTGATCCAATAAAACCTAGTGAATAATTAGGACGTCTAAACTTATGAGTAACATTGAATGCTTTTAATGGTATTATTCTGGCCAGGTGGCTAAGGCGCTCGGCTCGCATTCTGCGGGATGCGGGTTCGAATCCCCGCCAAACCAAACATGTTCTCCCTTTCAGCCGTGGGTGCATTATAATGTGACGGTCATTCCAAGAGTTGGCAGTGAGTGGTTATGACTAGCTAAAATACTTAAATGTACCTTTTCGATACCTCACTACTATAAAGGCTTGGTTTAGTCTCATATTTCATTGGTGGTAGTGTTCAGGATCACTGATAAGGAGTGGAATTCTCCGAAACTAGTCTGGCTCACAGGCACACACCCAATGAAA
>NW_013670897.1:36075-42877 GCF_000517525.1 Limulus polyphemus | reverse complement strand
TGGTGAAGAATTAAACTGTGGCGGAATGTTAAAAGTTCTTCAAATACCTATAGAATGATAGGTTTCTCTTTTGTGGGTGTAAAACCCTTAAATATACCATTTCGACTTGAAATGTTTGTTTTACGAAAAAAAATTCACAATCGAATTTGCCATTTTTGTACTCATAAACTTACAAATAAATTATCTTGTTATTTGACTGAAAAATCTAAGCTAAACACTCATGTTTGTTGTTGTAGTAAAAAGTTTAAAAGAAATAATAATCATATATTTAGATCATACTGTTTTTTGAATGTGAATACATAAAAAATCATTTTATTTTCCATGTCGCTATTGGAACCAGGAATAGTTATATTCTATATTTTTTATCTATATTCTTCAGTCAGCTGGTCTTCTTCTGGTTCACTTTGGCAGTTACTGGCCCGAAATGGTAGTAAAAGAGCCTGGTGTAGGACAACATGATAGAAAAAATTACCGTTGGCTTTCTGACCGTAGTCTGCTAGATAATAACTCCACTTTTGAGAAGTTATTTTATAGGTGAATTCTACTTTTCTTCGTAAATTACAGTTTTGGAGCTAATGCACAAGATTTAAAATATTTGTTTTAATGTGAATATAGTATTCACTTATAACTTATTAGATCCTGCTTTGCATTGAACTCTGTTTGAATTCAGTTCATGTAGGTTTTATTTATTAGTCCAAGTAAAGTTAATTTGATTTTTTTACCTCAAACTGGATCTTTACAAATAAAGAGAACTTAATTTTTCAATGGGCTTAGAGTTTAAATTTCATTATGAAATACTTTATGTAAATGCACTATGGGAAATACTCTAGTATATGCAACATATATATAACATATTGTTACGTCTAACGTTATTTCATGACCAAATGGCTCATCTCTTCTAAGTATTTATAAACATACATGGTACATTTTTTTAAGCGAATGTGATTAATTAATACATTTTTAATACTATGCATTGAAACTAAAACAGCGCCTTAGGATATACATTGTGAGTTCAAAACCAAGCACAACAACTATAGAAATATTTATAAACATGTACACATATCTATCTAACCAAGTAGAACAACGTTGGAAATATTTATAAACATGTACAGAAACCTATCTATCAATTTAACCAAGCAGAGTAACAAAAATATTTATAAACATGTATACAGATCTATATAGCCAAAAGATCAGAGTAACGATGTAAATATTTATAAATACATACACAGATCTATCTGTTTATTTAACCACGCATACCAACGATGGAAACACTTATGAACATGTACGCGGATATAGCTGTGTATTTAACTAAGCAGATCAACGATAGAAATATTTATAAACATGTACACAAATATATCTATCTAACCAGGCAGATCAACGATAAAAATATTTATAAATGTGTAAACAGATGTATCTGTCTACCTATCTAACCATTCATGATGTCAGAAAAACACGTAAGTTCAAGAAGTTTTGATTACAAATTATAAAAAAAATCTATAATCCGAACGTTTTCGAAAGGTGGACCTTTCTTCTTCAGGGGCAAACTGGGAATAGTGGTGTAATATATGAGTGATATATAAAAGGAGTTGAGTGACGCCATGAAGGTCATCTGCTCTTCCAAGATATGTTTAATATACTTTTCCATGTACTGTTGTGTGCCTCATTTCCGGTACAATGTGGCTGGCGACGAGGGCGCTGTGTAAAAAGATGTTAGGGATATTTTGCTTTGGAAATATTAAAATAAAACTTTACTTAAGTGTTTAAGTAAAATAAAGGTGATACCAGGAGACTCATTAGAAAAACAGATGTTAAGCTAATTAATTTTTACAAATAGGTATGGAAAATTATTGTAAATAAATAGTAAGTTTCAAAAAAATTAGAGTTCACACTATATGAAAGAAATAGCAAAGAATAAAAATTATCTGACCAGGCAGAGCAACGACGGAAATATTGATAAACATATACACAGATCTATCTATTTATCTCCCCAAGCAGAGTAACGATAAAATTATTTATAAGCATATACACAGATCTATCTATTTATCTAACCAAGTAAATCAACGATAAAATATTGATAAACATGTACACAGATCTATCTATCTCGCCAAGCAGAGTAACAAAAAAAGTATTTATAAACATATACACAGATCTATCTATTTATCTAACCAAGTAAATCAACGATAAAATATTGATAAACATGTACACAGATTTATCTATTTATCTCACCAAGCAGAGTAACGATAAAATTATTTCTAAACATATACACAGATCTATCTATTTATCTAACCAAGTAAATCAACGATAAAATATTCATATACATGTACACAGATCTATCTATTTATATCGCCAAGTAAATCAACGATAAAATATTGATAAACATGTACACAGATCTATCTATTTATCTAACCAAGTAAATCAACGATAAAATATTCATATGCATATACACAGATCTATCTATTTATCTCACCAAGCAGAGTAACGATAAAATTATTTATAAACATAGACACAGATCTATCTATTTATCTAACAAAGCAGAGTAACGATAAAATTATTTATAAACATATACACAGATCTATCTATCTAACAAAGCAGAACAATGATGGAAATATTTACAAATACGTACAAAGAACGATCTATCTATCTATTTGTGTGTCTGTAAATCTATTATCAAGACCTTTTTATATCATGTGAGGCATGCTAATTACCTTTGCCAAATTTTTCTAATATTCAGTTTGACCAGTTATTGTGTACAACAGGTATTTAGTATAATCATGCTAATAATATCTCCCTGGTTTTCAGTAAGTTACGTTAAAGGGTTTTTTAACTGATCTGAATATTTTCATTTTATATTCTGTATTTAAGTACTATGTGGAATTTATGAAATTCATAAATATATGTACAGAGGTAACTGTTATAGTTACAAATCAATTTTAGATTGATTAATTATGGGAAGATCCAAGCTAAGTCTTAATGACGAGCTGTACCTTCATTAAGATATTTAAACTTATTAAATTAAAGTTTCCTAAAAGTGATTACTTTATTATATGCTATAGTTTTTAAACGCGATGGTCGTTATCAGTACCACATAAATTACTGCCACCAGTAATCCCACAATTAAAAGTAATGTTTAAACATATTCCTGCATAATTCCGCTATGTATCTCTTCAGATCACACTGTAAAACAGACCATTGGTACTAACTGAAACATTTGATATGCTACTGATTTTGTTTTAATAAGATTTTCTCTTCAATGAATATTTTCGTCTACAGCTGGTTTCCTGTTAGCTCTGAACAGCTAGTTATGCTTGTTCTAGCTTCTGCTCTAGCCGTGAAGTATATGTTCTTTGAAAATAGGGAAGATTTACAAGAGCCCTTTTCAACAACTGACGCCATGCCCCAGTCACACGTGAATTGCTTGGAGATGACAAGCACAAACAATGTGAATGACGTATTACCTACAACTCCTGGACTCAGACATAATAGACAAGGTAAATATAATAGTTCGTGCGGTTTCCTGAGCTCATTGTACACGAGACCATCAACTCCTTGACGTAGTCCTGAAATTACAGGTAAGTAGAATATATTACATGACCTTTACACTATCAACTGAAAAATCCAGTTCCTGATCATTTACATCAGACACATGCTACTTCTGGCGTTGGAAAGGGCAAGAATATATATTAGTAATGATGAAAACCTGATACCATAAAATAGAAGCAACACCGCCCTTGCCGACAATGACAATACAAGCCACATACTAAATATCCAACTGACGCTATGTGATAAAAAATTCACAGAGTTGACACTTTCGCTGCAAATATCATACCTACACACCACAATGGATCATTCTTAATTAGTTCATATAACTTGCACTATACGTATTGTGCCAAATCACAGCTTCGGAAGCATTTTACTATCATCCTGGAATATACAGCTTTATTTTTACTATACATTAATATATGTATATTGTTTATGACAGACAAGATGCTTAAGGTTATCTAAAGCCGTTTAAACAACATTTTCATTCTTAATATGGCATTTATAATTGGTCAGAATTTTGATATTTCTTTTTTTACGATTATACATGTAATAAATTTAGTGTCAACGGCAGTTTTTAGGTTTCTACTTTAATGCGGAATTGCATATTTCATACTAATTTCAATAGAATAAGCTTTGATGTCGTCAACCACTTTCCTGTAAGCAGTGCACAAATGAGAATTTGTTATTTTTCAGTTCACAATAACAGGTAAGTGAATTTCTTAGTCATTGAAAGTCCAAAAGAATTAAATCAGAACACAGATATGATTCAAGGTTCTATTTTTTGGATACGTTAGTATACAATCAAAATTCAGTATGAACCGACGTTTTGTGGGCTGCATGCAAGAGATTCATGACGGGGGAAACGTAGTTTGATAACGAACAACACAACTACAGAAGTGACAGGTAACAACATATTTATTGGATGTTTCGGAATATATACATTGTATCTTCAGATCTTCAGCAGATCGCTACAATAAACACAAAAAAAAACATAATTACAATCAATCATTCGAATGTTAAGCAAAAGCTTACTTATTCCGATAAACAGTTATAACTAGAGAGGAGAGTGTAAATGAAGCGAGTGAAACTTAAAAATAATATACACACCCAATAAATAAATTCACTAAATCATTTATTATGGATCTATATTATTTTCAAGTTTCACTCACTTGCATTTACACTCCTTCTATTAGTTATAACTGTTAACTGTAATACATAAGCTTTTATTTGAAATTCGAGACCCGTATATTTTTTTATTTTCTTACTTACGTAAACAGAATATAATTCTTAAAAACCCACTCACCAAACTGATACTTAAGTCCAACTGAATGTTGTCTTTAAGGTAACTAATCAGATTAAACTTTTTTTTTTCCATATGAAAGACTGCATTCTTACCGTACTTCGTTCATGGATCATTTACGACGTCTGGTAGCTGCAATGCTACCTTCATTGGCAAAACCAAGTGCCATTTAACTTCATGCATCCATGAATACATGGATATCTCCTACAGAACTGGTCACTCTTTATCATTTCCTTGCACTTCTTCTGTATATATATACACACACACACTAACGGACACAAAATCTCCTCAACTGACTTTAAAGTTTTAGCTACAGGACATACAAACTTGGAACTATTCATTAAAAAAAATTTGCTTCTTAAACAAAATCTCCACAGCTTGAATAATTTCTGTTGAGTTAAGTCTATTTTAATTAATTTGTTCTCACTAGCTATATTGATATATTTGCTAATTCGTTTTATGTGGGTCTGTATTATTTTCAAGTTTTACTCCCTTTCATTTATACTGCCCCTCTGGCTACAACTGTTTACCATAATACATAAGATTTTGTTTAACATTTGAGCGATTAATTGTAATTAGAACTTTTGTGTTTATTATAGTAATTTGCTGAAGATGGGCTGTGTATATTCCGAAAAGTCCAATAAATAGGTTGTCATTCGGCTCTTCTGTGGTTGAGTTATTCATCAGTATTAGTAGTTATTCCCGCACCTGCGCGACACGCAGCTAGAGGGCGCCATATGCATGTCGACAATGGGGAGGGAAGGGGTAGATATGATGACATCATAGTTTCACAAAATAACACCAGAGGTCATTGGTGCCACCCAATGAAGACACCAAAGACGATGATGTCATGTTTACACAAAGGGTCACCAGACAGACGTTGCTGTGGACGCGTTGCTAAGCTGCAATAACTGGAGAGCATGACATCCAAGACGATGACGTCCATGAAGTGGGCGGCGATGACGTCAGAAACAATGACACACACTACATGTATCAATTATCAACGTATCTCAACATGGCTATAATTAATACAATCGATTTAGAACAGTAATTCATTAGTTCCATATTTAATTACATTTCCTGACCATTTATATGCAAATCGTCCTGAGAAAGGATGCTTATTTAAATATCATGCAGGAATTAAAACTTGCACTTTCACTAGTTTGACTTTATGATATCACTATACCTTGAGAAAATATTTCATTTTACACATGATACTTTAGAGTTTTATCTTACACGAGTTTGACAGGGGTGGACACTATATTTCCACATTTTATTACGTCATCAGTGTCTAGAATTAATTATGTTAAAACAATTATTTTAATGACAATCTTACTATCCTTAGGACTTTAACAGATCTGCTGTTATTTGTTATATGAATGAGATCACAACTTACATTTTACTACATAATAAATATGTTTAACCACTATTATAGAATAACAACAATTACATTTTTTCATAATTCTTTGAGGACTGAACTTTCTTGGACACATGTCGACAACAATAATAAGCATATTTATACAATATTACCCACATACACAGACGAATACAGTCTTTACAAAATGTTTGTTGTTCTAAGTTTATGTTTGACAGCTCTTCTTGGTTATTTTCTTATATTGAGATTATGTAGAGGCAGTCCAAATGATCAAAATATTGTTACGTCTCCGTTTGTTAATTAACTTTCCGTAACTTCGTTCCTACGAAACTTTAGCGACACAAGTCCGTACTTAATAAAACTGGTTTGTTCTTTCCGAATAAAACTTTACGATACACTTATTTTCAATATTCGCGCTAAAACAAACACTATAACGAACGAACGTTAACTTCAACAATACCCTGTGACTGCAGTTCAATTACTCACTATCTACATACACATTACATTCCGTCACGTTGTCACCCTCTTTTATATACCAGACTACCCTATCTAGTAAATGCTAGGGCATTCATGAAGAAACAAGATAG
>NW_013670897.1:23237-36065 GCF_000517525.1 Limulus polyphemus | reverse complement strand
GATGACGCAACAATATTCTCCTTTCTCATCTCAACCAATCATTGGTGTAATGTAAATACAGACCCAGTGGCTACCATATTTATGATTTGGATCCAGATTGATGACATACAATTGTTTTTCTGCACAATCAGGTAGTTGATCACCGGCAAACACACCTTCAAACTTCTTTCATGTACACAAATCTTGTGAAAATATTGAATAAATTTCTAAAGTGTTTATAGTTTCTTTCAGACAATGTTCCATAGGACACCTGCTGTTTCACTTTCAAAAGTCAACGAGGCAACCATTATAACATATTCTGTTATTCCCGCACTAAACTTTGACTGCTAAAAAATACAAATATCCTCACATGATCACACCCATAAAGACAGTGTTTCTATAAAGATAGAATGATGGCCTCATTGTCTCAACACGTCACGTCAATAGCTAGAAAGAAGAGGTGGAAATCTTGTATTAAAATACATTGTTGATATGTACAGTATTTACATTATACTTAATATTGAAAGTAAGCAGTTCAAACTCTACATAGTCAAATATTTTATACATAAATGTAATTTCACCATATTTCAACTAAAGTTTTTGTATGTCATTGAAATTTAAAAGCCAGTAAATATAGTCCTTTCACTTTGCATAGTGATACAAAACACTAAATGCATATTCACGATATTCTATTTCTCAATATTTGATGGGACATTTCAGTTAGCATACAATTATTGCATACTGTGCCTGACCTACATCAGACAGTCAGGTGTTCAGATAGTGTTGATAAACTCATTCACAAGTTCACTCAACAACAAACAGTTTAGTTTTTATTTAAATATTAACAAGCTTCCAATCGCATGTTATATTTGTTCATTGATGTTTTAGACTCAGAAAATGTAATTTTCTCAAAGCTAATATAGATTTCTTAAACAGTGTTATGGTAAAATGTATTATCATTTTCACCTAAAAATTAGTGTAAAAACTTAAATTTATTTACATTATACTATTAGTTTAACAAAGCATCAAACACATTTTTCACTAATGAATAATGCCTTTAGTTACAAATCAAGTGATTATTCTTCGATTATTTCAAAATAGATATTCCTCAGTAGATTTTGAATTTTTTACCATATCATGAATTATCTTTCATTTATACTTTACAGATCATCAATTACATAAAAATCGTCAGTTACAAGTTAGTGTTCTGTAATTTTCTTATATGAAACTCACTTGTCATCATAGACTAATATATTATCTTTACTATATGTAAGTAAAATCTCAGACTTAAGTATCACACATATTGAAACGTTTATTAACCAAATCTCAAGATATACTAATATACTATTATATCATCTCAGTTTATAAAATACTGACTTACTAACACGTTATTAGTTACCATAAATGAAAAATAAGGACATTCTCCAAAGTTTATTTATTTTAGAAACGATAAAAAACATATCATGCACTTGAAATCCGTAAATAAACTCACTGTCCCCTGTCGTGCTGAATGTTAGATCTTGACCCTCACATTACCTGACATGTTTCACCATACAATATCTGCAATCTGTGTAAGTAAAGACTTGTAAAATATCACATACTTAAACATTGGGGAATATTTAAATGTTTATTCACATGACTGCATAAATAAAACAAATCTCTATAGACAAAATAAATAGGATACTCACTAAAATTAATTGTACACGATGCTTAAGGGTAAAATTTTGTGACTAATACTTTCAACTTTGTTCATTAGTCACATGACCACTACTTGAGAAAAACAAGCAGTGCATTCGTTTCTACAAAACAGACAGACAAACCAGAAATTCTATTTCCGTATATTTCAAGCTTCTTAGGATAAAAGACAAATATATATATATATATATATATATTTTTCACATTTATTATATCCATCATGTTTACTATCTATCATTCCAGAATAAACTTTGCAAGCAACACAAACTTTATGTCAACTATACATTAAATCTGAGAATGAAGAATGGATTCTGTATGTTAATGAACTTAGCAGTCAGCAAAACAAAATTATTTATTCATGCACTTTACATAACGATGTAGAAAGCTAAATGTACATTAAGAAATTAATTTCTGCTTCTAAGCTATTACTTTCTGTTTTTGATCTAGAACTCACATATCTGTCGTTTAAATATAACTTTACAAATATAACTTCTTGAAAGTGTAATAATTCAGGCATGTAAAAAAATAACAGTAATTTGGACAGTGTTCCTCAATTTTATCTGAAAGGAAAATTCCTCTGACAAGCTGACAGCACAATAACCTATGACATTTACAAATATCACAAACTGAAATATGTATGGTTTACCAAGATTAAATTAACTTTCATACAAGTTAGTGTATAATCATTGTTATAATTCTGTTGTTATAATATTTGCGAAAATTTAGTAAAGTTCACTGGAATAACAAGAATATGTTAGTCATAAGACATTACCACATGGTTACAGTTACCTAAGTTTTTATATTAAAGAAAAAAGGTGACTAGCAGAGATGGAAGAATGTTATCCACTTTTACAATAGTTTTGAGATCATCATTAAAAAAAACAATGCTTAAAATATTGTCACTACACCATTATTTCTGCCGGTGAAAAGAAAAAAGTTAGAAAACTAAGTGTTGAATGACATCCTCATACTTTTAAACATGTATAAAATATATGATTATGTAGACTTTGAACAACTTACTTTCAATATTAAGTATAATGTAAATACACAGCAACAATGCATTATAATTGATTTTTTTTTAAATAAAAGTTTTCCACTTCTTCTTTCTAGCCATTGATAACGTGTTGAGACAAGAGGTCATCATCCTTCATTTATAGAAACATTGTCTATATGGGTGTGATCACGTTAAAATCTTTGTATTTCTTAGCAGTCAAAGTTTAGTTAGTCTGACATCAGTATACACACATAATATGTTATAATGGTTGTCTTGTTGACTTTTGAAAGTGAAACAGCAAGTGTCCTATGGAACATTGTCTGAAAGAAGCTATAAACACTTTAGAAATTTATTTGATACTTTCACAAGATTTGTGTATGTGAAAAAACTTGAAGGTGTGTTTGCTGGTGATCAACTACCTGATCATGTAAAGAAACAGTTGTATATCATCAATCTGGATCACGTTCATAAATCTGGAAGCCACTGGGTCTGTATTTACATTAGATCAATGATTGGTCGAGATGAGAAATGAGAATCTTTTGATCATTTGGACTGCCTCCACATAATCTCAGTATAAGGAAATCATCAAGAAGAACTGTCGAACGTAAACTTAGAACAACAAAAATACTATATTCGTCTATGTATGTGGACAGTATTGTATATAATATGATTATTATCATTTTCGACATGTATCCAAGAAAGTTCCGTAGACAAAGATTTATGATAAAATGTAATTGTTTTGATTCTATAATAGTGATTAAATATATTTGTTATGTAGTAAAATGTAAGTTGTGATCTTATTCAAGTAACGGATAACAGCAGGATTTTTAAGATCATAAGGACAGTATGAATGTAACTAAAATAATGGTTTTAACCCTACCGAGATGGGTCTGACGGGTCTTCCTATGGTTATGGGTCAAAGGCCATATCATCACGTTTGTAGACTTGCATTCAAAACTTTATTGAACTACTATTTTATGAATGTATATCAATGCATTTGGTATCAAATTGTAAACTATAATACAAATTTTAGTATTATATATTACTTAAATTCTTAATTTAAAAGTAAATATTTAAAAATATCTTAAATATCGATTTTTGTGTGTCACGTAGTATGTTTGCAGCATTAGTTCATATTAGATATTTATGATGTCCAAGTACAAAAATCTATAGTGTTTTACAAATTGAGATCTCAAATTACCGATATTGGTAAGCTAGAATATAAAATAAGAACCTCCTATCTTTTCTATTTGCTGAGATATCGCTAGATTCGTGAATCAAACACAGTGGCCCCGCCCACTTCTTACTACACCTATTTCTGTCTATGACATGTGAATAACCAATAGAAAGCTCAGAATGTCCCCCACGTTGTTCTTTGAACCTTTGCTAAGTATTTACGCGGGAACCCTTCCTTTTAATGGTACATTTCAAGTGGTATGGTAAGACATTATTGAGCTCCATAAATCATATTTTTTAGGCCCATATACAGCTTAGACACATTATAGTGGAATTATGTGGTATTTATATAGTAATTTATGATTTTTGGATATTTCAGAATGCGTATATATATATATATATCCTTAAAACATATTTTGTTTTACATTCTCCACATGCGAATTTTGATAAGACTTTGCAAATTATGGCAAGCCACAAATGGGTACAAGGTTCGTAATTAGAAGAGGTATTTGTTTTCAATACTACTTTGTTTACTGTTTTATGTTTTAAGAAAAATAACTGAAATTTAAGAACTTATTTGTAAATAGTAATAATGTATATGCATATATAATGTGTTATAACCGAAATGTGACTGCATTTTACAAAATACTGATCCATTAGAACACAGCCAATTTGTAAAGGCTAGTTTTATATTATAGAATACATAACATGAGGGCACGTGTGCTGAGTCATTTAACTTCTGTAACGTTAGTCAGACAGTGTTGAAAGGTCAATAAAATGAATTTTTATACCTGTAGAATGTTATGAGATTTAGGCTATTTAGACTACACATTTGTGGTTTGATGTTATAATTTGCAGTAATTCTAGAATGAAAACAGCTTTATTTTATCTATTTCCTTTTTAAATGGTGGTTAGGAGGTCGGTAGAACCGACCAAACCATACAAAGAGACAATAATGAAAATAACAGGTAAAATATATTTTTTTCTAAAAAACGTTTGATAATTATCTGGAGGATATTAGGAGGTTATAGTGATTTTGCATGGGAAAATTTTTGATGCATAAAAGTACTTTTTTTCATAAAATCAAAATTATTTCACATATTGAATGGTCAATATTCGAAAACAATAAATGCATGAGCAAATAATTAATTATTATTTTTTAACTTAATTAGAGATCTAATACTTTGTGTATGAATGCCTCTTAATGTTTACTGATAATCTGCAGAATTTCGTGAAGATACATGTACATGTTAAAAAGTTCCAGTGTAACTGCTTTATGGTTTCTTTCGGGAATACAGGCTGGGTGGAATCTACCCACCTGTATTAGAAGTGTTAACATAACTAAATTTAGACATTGATGACGTAATCATATGTGGAAGTATAAAACATAACTATCAAATCATGTGTAAAATGAAATATTTTGTCAAATTATATTGCTATAATAAAGTCAAACTAATGAAAGTGTAAGTTTTCATTATTGTATGATATTTAAATAAGCGTATTTTTTCAGGACGATTTACATATAAATGGTCAGGAAATGTAATTAAATATAGAACTAATGAATTAGTGTTTTAAACTGATTGTATTACTTTAATAGCCATGTTGATGCATGTCATGGGCGTCGTTCGTCTCCGATGTCATGGCGGTTTAGCCTCTCTGGTGACACTTTGTGAAAGTATGACGTTATTCTCTCGGATGTCATGCTCGCCTGTCATGGCGGCTTAGCCTCTCTGGTGACACTTTGTGTAAGTATGACGTTATCGTCTAAGGTGACATCATCGCATGGCTCCAGCACCCTCTGATGACACTTTGTGGAACTATGACGTCATCATATCTATCCCTTCCCTCCCCTCCCCATTGCCTGAGGTCCACACGCGTATAGAGCTCTCCAGCAGCGCGGCGCGCGAGTGCGGAAATAATTACTAGTATTGTATGTATTTCCGATAGCTCATATTTTGAGGCTTTTAAAATAGATTTAGTGAAAATTTTGTTTAATCGTGATTATAAAATGGTAAGTAATTACATATTTTGTGCTTGGACAGGAACTTTTTAAATGTAACTTTCCGAAATTCAGTGGTAGTTTGTAGAAACTAGTTTGTGGCACCATGAATAAGGCTACCACCCCCTTTTTACTATTTGTATAAACCCTGTGTTATTGGTTTTACCACCCGCACCTGTCAACATATGGCGTATATTAAGAAAAAGTTAATCACACTTTTAGACGGTTTTTACCAACACATACAAGTTAATTGTATCTTAGGTCTGTTTTTAATAGAAATTTTTTTTCAAAGTAATCATTCCAAAATAACTACCCCTTAACAACTTACAATTTAGCCTATCCTTGGTCTGCAAAGGTGTAGTTGGGTTCTACTACTAGGTAGTTAGCAATTGGTGTGGAAAAATATGCTTCTACGATAACAGTATAAGTCATCACAAGCTGTCAAAGTGTCACGTTCAAGTAAGTGTTAAAACATTGTGTATTCTGAATGAGAATTAGAAACGATTAAAGATTTGTAAGTCTCTTCATTGCTAACCTAAATCCGGTCTTTTCCACTTCTCCTTAAAACTGTGGTCTTGTTCAACTTTTATTACTAATTGTTTGGTTTACAATGGTTATAATTATGATGACCCACCTTCATAATTATTTATTATATATATATATATGTATGTACATATCCAGCTAGCTTGTCAAGTATTGACACGCCTCCATCTCCAAAGCATTTCCAAAACTGTATATCAACTTCATGTGGTATGCTGCCATTTGTCAGTGTTCCAGCCTCCCCATTTTCTGTTAGTTCTGTTTCATTTACTCTGGGTGAAGACGATGAAGAGAAACATTTCTTAGACAAAGAAGTACAAACGATTCTGAATGAGAATTCTCCAGCAGAAGGTGACACCATAATAAGCCTATCCAGGAAACCTCGCCCAATCAACGAGTGCTTTGAATTATTGAAATCCATGGTATGTAACCAGTTGAAAAAAGTATGATTAGAATCTCGTGAAACATGACCTTGTTCAGAAATCTAACCTAAAACAAACCATATATAAATATATTACTCAACATGAAAAATGCTCTTTTCGTTTCTTGCCTCAGTAAAGAATATCAAAGAAAATAAAAAAGACACTGAAATAACAATGTCAGTTCTTTCAAAACTATCTAGTGGCACGTATTTGTATATTTTATAGTTCTATGCGAAAGATTAATTTAGATAAAATAAGTAGAACCACCATCTTGTAACTTGAGCTCATGAAATTTATGTCGTAGCATTTTATAATCATTGTAACTTTCAGAAATTTTGCTGCTTTCAAATTTTTAATTGTACAAAGAAAACTCATATTTAAGTATTTATGTAGTTTTATGAGTGATGTAAATATTTAACGTAAAGTTCACACATGTATACAGCTCTGTAGCTTAGATACTATGTATGTATATATAACTCTATATTCGAGGTAATATATATATATATATATATATATACTGTGGTATAGTTACCCCTCCTACAGCAAATCTTACAGTGCCTTGCAAAAAGTATTGACCCCCTACAAAGTTTACATATTTTGTTGCCGTCTGATCTTGCAGTCATGAAACTTTCAAATGGAACTTTATGTTCAGAATGTAAATAACCTACTCCAAACTGAGAAAGCTGAAAAAAACGCTGATATTTTATAAGTAAGTTAGATTTTCATAGAGAATGTGAATATTTTCAATTGTAATTCAACCCCTTTGCTATGGCAACCCAAAATATGTTCAGGTGCAAAAGATTAGTTTTAAAGGTCACAAAATTAGTGTAATGATCTCTGTCTGTGTGTAAAGAAAGTTGTTTACTTGACTTCAGAGTAAATACATATCTTCAAGCCACAACTCACATAGTGATACGATGAACCAATCAGGAAGACCAGGAAGCTTTCCAAACAAGTCAGGGATAAAGTTTTAGAGAAGCACAGATCGGGATAAGATTACAAAAAAATTTCAAAATCGCTGATTGTCCCTTTGAGTACGATGAAGTCAATCATTAAGAAGTATAATGTGTTTCATACCACCCAGTCACTACCCAGATCAAAACACCCTTCCAAATTATGAAGCCAACAGTGACTTTGAAAGATTTACAAAGTTCCATGTCTGAGACATACATCGACGAGTACGGGCGAGTTGCAAGGAAGAAGAAATTACTGAAAAAGGATCATCTTAAATCTCGTATGGAGTTTGCAACAAAGTGTGGTAGAAGGTTTTGTGATCAGACCATACAAAAATTGAGGTTTTTTGTCTAAATTCAAAGCACTACGTCTGGCACAAGCTCAACTCAGCACATCACCCAGTGAACACCAGCCCAACTTTCAGGCATGGTGGTGGCAGCATTATGTTATGTGGATGCTTCTTATCAGCAGGGACTAGGATGCTTGCCAGGATTGAGGGGAAGATGGATGGTGCAAAGTATAGGCGAATCATAGAGGAAAAACTGGGTCAAAAATTCATATTTCAGCAAGACAATAACCTGTAGCACAAGGCCAAAGCCACACTGGAGTGGTTTAAAAGGAAGAAAATGAATGTCCTGGAGTGACCCTGTCAAAGTCCTGAATTGAATCCAATAGGAAACGTATGGCGAGACTTGAAGATTACAGTCCATCAACGAATCTTTCAGAATTGGAGCAATTTTGCCAGGAAGGATGGGCAAAAATTACAACATTCCATTGTAGAAAGGTGGTATAGACCTATCCAAAAAGACTCACAGCAATACTGTTACCAAAGGTGCTTCAACTAAGTACTGACTTAGAGGGATGAATACTTATGCAATCAAAAAATTTTAATTTATATATTTTCTTTGCAGGTTTTGCTGATATTGAACCTCCTTCACACATAATAGTGTCAAGTTTGATCATTAGAGTTTTGAATAAAAACAAATTCATAACAATTGAATAATGTGGCATTATTGGTAGGGCATGAATACTATTGCAAGGCACGTTACTTTTGTAACTGTTTTACTTTGACTTATTTATGTATGCAATGAGGAGAATCGGTTGCATGTCATATCTTCATTACTTATTCCTGGGTGCCATAGCCGAGCAGTTTTGTAGTTATACTCGACCTCAAGTACACAGTCTTCAGCTATTTTTAAAACCTGTGAGTTACACACAATTGAAGACATCAAACTGCATATCTACCCTGAAACAGATAACCTATATAAAAGACATTTCAATAAAACAGGAGTACCTCACACATTAAACCATGAAAGAGTGAACAACAACAGCTAAGGCGAGGTTTAAAGAAGAACAGAACTTCATAACTCTTTGCTACATTTTGTTCTTTTTTAAATCTTCTTTGAGCTGCTTTTAATTTTTTTACATATAAAGAAAAAAAGCTGAGAGTTAAGCACTTTCGATAATTTTTTTACGTTAAGCACAAAGCTACACCATGGGTTATTTGTGCTCTGCCCACCACAGGTATCAAGACCCGGTTTCTAGCGTTGTAATCCCGCAGAAATACCGCTGTGCCACTGGGGGACTTCGCTAATTAAGGTATTTTCAGTTGTAAACTCAACAAAAGATTATGGGGGCAGTCCTCCGAGATTAGGCTTAGATCATGTCTCTTAGAGGTGATATAGAAGCAGTCGGTCTGCAATTTCTTCACATTTGTATTATTTAAACACAACGAAATTTATATATGCATACACAGAATCATTTAGAAAAACGAAATGATTTTATGTATTTTTAATTTTAAAATGATTTCTATTGTTGGCTGGGTTACTTTGTATAATTTGATAAAAATAATAATGGAAATTCTAATCCATTAAACAAAAACATTTAATTTATTCAACTTCAAATTCCACAGTTAACGTACCCAACGCTCTCTAATAGGCCTTACTTCACCATAAGATTGTGTCTAAAAAAAATACAACCTACTTAGTAATTTTATATCTCTGCTTTACGGTTGAAACACTATATCAATATTCACAGCACTGAACTGATTAAGTGGCTGGCAATAACAGACAAACCGACTAAAATCATGCAATGATTACTCATTAACTGAATAATAAAGTCTCTAACACAATTATTCATTCTAGCTTAACTTGCTATTTATATATGGTTTAAATTGATTCCTAAACTTTGGAAAAAATAATCCAGGCATTAAATCCACGGCCATCATTTTACGTCCCAATTACCTTGTGGCTAAATATCAATATAAATTTTCAGAAGTACCTAGATTAAAATCATAAGCCACTGCACTGACCTTCCCTGGGTTGTGAAGTTTGTTAAATAATTCTATTACATAAGTAAAACAATAGCACATTAAAGTTAATCTTCCATAATTACCTATAAAGCAACTTTTTACAATTAAAACATTAATATTCGTAAATTACATATTACAAACATTAAGTAAATACTTAAAACAAAGTACAATCACTATTTGAGCAATAAAAAAATGGCTTCTTTCACCTCCGACATTTATTGTTTTAAATTGTCCTCTCACCAAATCCTTTAGAGACTTTCTATTCTGTGGCTTATTAAATGTTCACACCCAACATTACAACAAAACTTGTTTGGTTTTCTAATATTTTGTACAGAAGATGAGCTATATCAAATAGTGAGTTTACAAAACAACAGTAGAACCAGTAGTGGCCAACACGTTGCAAGACTTCCCATCAGTTATTTCATTAAGTCATGGATTGTTTTCTTTAAATGAGGAACTTATTTAAATTAGGACAAATGAATATTTTTCACTGAACTTAAAACCTTAAGTTTATCTAATTCCCACTCTCCAAAGTTTGGTTAACCCTATATTTCTACTTCAAACTGATTGGTATATGAAATTCGTCCTGGAGATAACTACTTCTTGGTTTATTATGATTGGTTAATTTCTCATAGTCCCAGCCGCAATGTTCATGTCTTAGACAATAATAATAGTTTCCTTACCCTGTGATCTTTGGGAATAGTTTTCATTGCCTAAAGGCTTTTGTCTGTAGTTTCAGGTCATATAGCCTTTTAAGTTTCAATAAAAACAGCTACTTCCCTGTAGTTTACTTCTTCCATTCTGAGTAAACATTGTTTAATTAATCAGTTGAGCTCTTCTAAACCGCGTCAAAGGAAGTAGATTTTCCTACACTATTTGATCTGACAATCCCATAGAAAGCCTTAATTTTTTTATGTGCGGCTTTGATTTATTCTATTTTCAAATTCAACTTAATAGCTCTTCTTAAAAATGTATACCTACTTTGTTTTTGTCTAATTCATATACCCTCATCCACTAAGACACCTAGGATTTGGTCTTGTGCCAACATTTCAATGATTTATTGTGAAACATCTAGATAAAATAACTGGGCAAGTCTTTCCAAAGTTTCATCACGCTTTCCACCAAATTTTGCTCGTAAAATTTACTTTAGAAACTTCCTTCTGGTGTGAAACCAATGTCTGATAGTTGTTATAGCTTTCTGTTGAAAGTTGTTTAATGTTGTTAAAGCTGGTTCTTTTAGTTGAATGAGTAGCAAGATGAATAGCCTGTTGTTTACTATTAAATCCATTCACTTTGCAAATTACTTCAAAGTGTGCCTGATTTGCCTACCATTGTATCATTCGTTCATAGTCAGTTTACTGTTTTATTGGGTGATGTTGTTGAACTGACCTTCTATACTCAGTAACTAAATGATATAGCTTGAGTAGTTCATGACAATCCTCGAATATTACCAATGCAAGTAATTGTTGTAGACCAAATGCGTTCTTCTATTCCATAATGCAAAGTTAATGATGTTTTAAGAGTGAAGAGATGTGTCTGGTTTGATTATTGCATTTGCTAATTCAGTTCCTAGATACTGTATCTCTATATTGATATTCACTTATTTTCTAGGACTTCTATATTTATATAATCTTTTTGTATTGTTGTTTTATGTAGTTGTTGTTATAAGCCTTCTGTACATTTCCTATGGATTTTTTTCTACTTCAGTCTTTAAGTTTTCTATCTTGTTCCATCAAACTAATTTCAGTTTATAGTTCTTCTATAAATATTGTCTTGTTCTTGTATTTTCTCTCTTAGATTTTCACCTCTTTCTTCTTGATCTTCATTTAATTTTCTGCCTTTTTCGTTCTGAACTTACTTTCACTTTTCTACCTATTTTCTCTTGATCTTCTTTATATTTTCAATCTTACTTCTAGCGCGTGAAGATATTGTTACGCCTCCGTTCGTTAGTTAATTTTCCGTATAATTTCTTTCCGAAGAAACTTTAGCGATACAAGTCCTTTCTTAAATAAAACTTGAGGAGATCGGGTGGTGCAGTTGGGTAGGCTTTGTGTGCCATACTTTCCAAGTCCTGTGCCAGCTCTTGCAGGCTTTCCCCTTTAGCACGGTCTCTCGTCCTAAACCTAGCCCTGCAGACTTTAGACTGATTTTGGGTTCCGTACCTGAGTTCTAGAGCCGCTGCCAGTGCTTTATAGTTGTGCCTGTCGTCTGCTGACAACTGTCCAAGTATTTCCAGTGGTTGTCCCTTCAAGCTCGTTGCCAGATATACTGCTTTTTGCTCCTCTGTCCATCCATTCATTTCTGCCAGTAGCTCAAATTGTACTCTATATGCTTCCCACGGTGCCTTCCCATCGAATTCATCTGGCTTCTTTTGTACTGGATCACCCCTATTACTGACATTCATATCTGGGATGTGACTTTTAACACGACTGAAGATGTCTGCACCAGGGTTTAGCTGTGGGGTCTAGAAGGGGCTTCCCATTGTCTGAGGCTGATTAGATCGATGGTTAATGTATCCTCCTTGTGTAAAAGACAATAAATCACCCTTTAATGTATCTAATTCTCTTTTAAATTTACTAATGTTTTCCATTTGTACTTCTTGCCACTGTTGTTGACTTTTCTGTAGTTGCTGCTGACTTTCCTGCAACTGTTGTAGACTTTCTTCCTGTTAATTTTCTCGTTCTTCTTGTTTCCTTTCTTTTTCCTCCAACAACTGTTGTAATTCTCTTCTTGTTTATTTTGCTGTTCGAGCTGCCAT
>NW_013670897.1:22770-23227 GCF_000517525.1 Limulus polyphemus | reverse complement strand
TGCCTCTAACCACTGCTTGTTAATTTCTTTTCTCGTTATTCTTGTTTCTTTTCTTTTTCCTCCAACAACTGTTGTAATTCTCTTCTTGTTTATTTTGCTGTTCGAGCTGCCATTGTTGCAGGTTTTCTTGCAACTGCTGTTGTCTCTCTTCTTGTTTCTTTTCTCGTTTTTCTTGTTTTTTTTTTTGCTGTTCTTGTATTGCTGCCATCAAATCTGCTAAGCTGTAGTTTGATTTTCCACCTCTCGTTTAAGTCTTTTTCTTTTTTTTCTATCCAACTTCTGACACCAATTTGTTACGCCTCCGTTCGTTAGTTAATTTTCCGTATAATTTCTTACAGAAGAAACTTTAGCGATACAAGTCCTTTCTTAAATAAAACTGGTTTATTCTTTCTAAATACAACTTTGCAATGCACTTAATTTCAACAGTCGCGCTATAACAAACACTATAATTCACAAC
>NW_013670897.1:19536-22630 GCF_000517525.1 Limulus polyphemus | reverse complement strand
CCTCTCGAGGTTTCATGAACGTTCTAGAAGCGCATGACGTGGTACTAGCGTCACGTGACCTCCGCTGTCGTAACAATATCATCGAGTTGGGTCTGTATCTTATTTTATTTTTACCAAAGCAATCTCAGTATTGATGCCATTGTTGTAATGGTTTATATTATTGGTTATGTTCTTCTGGATTATCGAGTAAAAAGAATAATTAAAAGCCCAGTCCACTTAACGATAAGTTTCGCGCTTAGCTTAGCCAACATTCATTAGTAGCCTAATATCACTGATACCAGGATGATTTGGTTTTGTTGCCAGTCTTTCTTCAGCACTTTTATTTGTTATCGTCATTGTGTAACATCCCCTGCCAGAACTCTCATTGTAATGTCTGTAATGTACTTAAGTTTATATACTGGTCAATTTAAGATATACATTTCAAAGAAAGGGTTTAAAAAAATCCTTTTAGTTAGACCTGATATAAATTTAGCCTAAATACTAAAATGCTCTTCATTTTAGGAATTACAAAAAGTGAACTTATAGAGAAACTATTTTGGCCTTGGTGACATTTCCTTGAATTTCTTCAAACCAATGCTTTTAATGAATCCTCCAATTATATTGCTGGAACTCTGATTAATATTTATCTAAGTTTGTGTAATAACATCAAAAGGACAATACAATGTGATTATGCCAGTGATCTTAGTATTACAACCAAGTTTCATAAAGTTTCTCTTAAATTTTGGGTTGAACCTGTTCATAACTGCTATACTGTTTCCATCCACTTCATTTATACTCTGTACACTGTCAACGCTTCCTGGAGAGTTTCTAATATCTTAGATTCTATTACCCAAGCCTTAGTTCCAACGGCGTAAATACAAAAGATGGACCAACACTACAAAAAAGTGAGGACTCCCTACATTTATTTCCTTATAATTTAAGGCGTCTCTTCCTTTGTCAGCATTTATTAAGTTTTCAGGTCCTTCGGGCCCCGTTTTGGCTCCCCTCCCCCACAGTTTTGGGGGATGCGGGTACATACTTAAGCCACTGCTTAGTTCTGAGAATTCCCCCAGCACAGTAAAACATCTACCTTATGCTTGTATAACATGTCTAGTAACAGCAACAAAGGCAGTTCAGCTATTATCCAATACATCTGTTAGCATAATATATAAACTGTAATTTTAATATCACTACTTTCTGGATATCAGTTTCTCTCCTTTTCCCAGTGTGAAACATGTTCTCTTTGCCTTAGTCGATTGTTTCTTAATAAGAACATCGTACAAACCAACATACAAAAATGTAACTTATGTTTCTTTGGATACCAATAACGAAATTATTTTTCCATATATCATAATGAACATATGCAATAATCTTAGTGAGTTTTTCCTGAAATATACATGCTTTGTAATTATACCTCAAATAGACATTTCCATCGTAGTTAGCCTACTTACCGATTACTCTCGGTTTAAACACTTACAGTTTAAGAGTTGCCGTTTTGTTGTTTGACTTGAACTAGGGTTTGGTTCCTTCCGATGATTATGTTACATATTTTTCTTTCATCACTTGGACTACCATCTATATTCAACATTGCAGATGGATAAGTAGTGGCACAATTACTAATATGAAGAACTGCACTTAGCTCATTAGCCCTGTACAATTGTCTTTAATGTACACATATTGTTTAGATGCCAATGGTTAATTTTCAGCCTTTTGGGGTGCACTAATAATTTCAATAAAAAAATCAATTTAAGTAACTGTCTCTATGCTAAAGATGAATGTGTACTGCATGTTAATCCAAACAAGTGCTTATGAGTTCATCTCTTAAAGATATTTGAAAATATGGATTTGTTTAATTTAATTTGATTATCTTAAAAAGCTTTCCCCAGTGCCTCAGTGGTTACTCTGTAGATTTATAACACTACAAATCGGGTTTCGATACCCTTGTTTGGCACAGCACAGATAGTCCATCGTGTAGCTGTGTGCTTAACAACAAACAAAATAAATAAATAAATTATCTTAAATATATGTTTTCAGTGTAAAGAAGTATATATGTATAGTTTTTGGCTTATTGTTCCAACTTAAACTACGTGATACAAACATAGAGGTCATTTAATTTTTAGTATGATAATTTATAAAAAAAATAATTCTGTTATATTGAATAAATATTTTCTTTTATTTGAGGTGGCGGTAATAATGTTATATTAAATATGAAACCAGTGTTTAATATTTCCTAAAGGAATAATTGGTATATTTCAATTAGGAAGGATCAGAAAAACTGAGTGATCAAGAAGTACTCTTGTTACTAGAGAAAAAATACATTGCTACCTACAAACTGGAGTCTCTTCTCGATAATCCTGAAAGAGGTGTGGCAATCCGCCGTCGATTTGTAGCAAAGGCGTCTAATTGTAATGATCAACTGAGAGGTCTACCCTACAAAAATTATGATTATTCTCTGGTATGATAAAAAAGACTTTTTCTGATCTTTATGTTGTTGTGAGAATTAATAATATGTGTTGATATGTGTTTCAACAACTTCCTATGATCAAAATATGCTGAAGTAACCAGAACACTTATCAGAAAAGTATTTGTTATAATTAATTATTTATTTCATGCGGATAAATTCATCCCATTTCCTTTATTATATGAAATTAATTCTGTGTTTATCATAAAAAAACATGTTATTGTTGTTTTTAGAATAAGTACGGCATAAATGTTTTACACCGGAATGTAATAGGCACTTTACCTGAACTTTCAAAATCATTAGCATATTTTTAAACCATATTTTTTATCGAGAGTTCAAAAATGTGGAATGTAAAGTACATATTCCTGTATAATCGCTACTACCACAACGTATTGTTACGTCTCCGTTTGTTAATTAACTTCCCGTAACTTCGTTCCGACGAAAGTTTAGCGACACAAGTCCTTACTTAATAAAACTGGTTTATTCTTTCCGAATACAACTTTACGATACATTTATTTTCAACAATCACGCTAAAACAAACGCTATGTCAACGAACGTCAACTATACTTCTGACTGCAGTTCAATTACTCACTAGGTACACACATTACATTACCGTCACGTTGTCACCCTCTTTTATATACCACACTACCCTAT
>NW_013670897.1:12819-19112 GCF_000517525.1 Limulus polyphemus | reverse complement strand
ATTCGACAAAGTACGGGATAGTTCTAGAAAGTAGAGGGCGTGAGAATAGTCACGTGATCTCGATGACGCAACAGTATTTTAGGTAAGCTGTGTCACGTTCATTTATAGGCTTTCCTTTTCCAATGGTTTTGTTTAGTGAACTATTTTTAGCTCAATCATACAGTTTATTATCATTACACTTTATGTGTCCAGGTGGGTAGTTTTCATTGCATCTCTAAGTTTTGTCAATACAACAATGTGCTTTTATAGTGTAATTCTTTTATTGCAATAATACATTTTGTCGTCTTTGTTACTCATATTGGGTTTCCAATTTTAACTTCACTATAATAACTGTTTCGGAGTAGGTACTGACGACGCATGCACAATTGGGACAAATGTTATTGTCCATAACATTTAGGTGCAAACACCTATGGAAGACTTTTCTATAAAACACAGCATTCAAAGCACTATAACTAATGATATGTAAAATAGTGTTTATCAGAGCACATGTCTCCAATACTCATAATGAGCCATCCTTAACTTGTCCCAAGCAGCTAATATGTAGTGATCTCCATTAAGTCAAGATAATAACAAACACGCACAGGTGGTTACAACGATGTAAAGCTTGTTGATTCACAATTTATTTTGTACATTATAGATAATGTACAGAACAGTAGACGAACATGACATACATAAAGTTTTTATTTAATTATTTCGAGCTTTAAGTGACTTAGTTGTCATACACCAACAAATCAACAACTGTCAAAATATGATATGGTTTATTGGTCTTTTATTTTCACCAAGCAGAGACACGATATTCAATGTAGTTGTAGCTTTAAAATCTCATTTTCACAACTCTAGGTTTATGACTTTAGTAATACACTACTTCAAGTAGTTTCTTTCGTTCTTTACAGAGTGAACTGCTCAGATGCTCTTTTTCATCACTAAATTATCACTCCTACTAAATTATCATTTGTTGTTGTTCTTTGTTTTCTTCCCGTTTTAGTGTTCTATTTCTTTAACTGTTATGGTGTTTACCATAATTAAAATACATATTTAATTTAGAAGTTTCTTTACCATAATTATTTATATGGTCACTCGACTACCTGTCAAGTCATTACCATGTAACTATTAAGTCTCTGCTTGTTTGTTAATTTCCCGTAGAAATTCTTTCCGAGAAACTTCAGCGATACAAGTCCTTTATTAAATAAAACTAGTTTATTCTTTCTCGATACAACTTTGCAATACAAAGATTTTTCACAGTCACTTTAAAGTGAACTACTTTTATAAACACACGCTATAATTCACAACGATTCACGCACTTTACTTATGGTTCCTACTGCTCGCTTGACTCAATTATCTATCTCTATATCTGTACATTTCTGCTTTATTTGCCTGGTACCGACTAGAATTGCCAGGACAATTCATGATCCATCTAGATTCTAGAATCTCATCACGTGTTACCAGCGTCACGTGACTTCCGCTGTCGTATCATAGCAAAGATACATCCTTATGTGTCAAATTAGGCCTAACATCTACGGAAACAAATCCTGAGACTGAGTCAGACTTAAATAAACGTTATCAGAAGTACATTCACAAAGTACCCTGGGATAAATATATTCACCAGTGGCTGACTTACTAGAAATAGACAGTATCTCCTGCAATAAGAAAGACTGAGTAGCCCCAGTATCCCGAATAATTTTAATAGACATGGGATTAGACTTATCCTTACTAACGTACACAAAACCCTCTGACACAAATGGTAGAAGTTCTTTTCTCACTGGTTCAGGCTCACAGTCACGTATGCGATGAAATAAGAGCATTAAGGTGACCTTTTTAGTCTTTGCTTTCAGAGTCCAACATTCAGAAATTACGTGACCCTTACTCTTACAATGACAAATAAGAGAACTATAACCTAACTGACTGGACTTCATACCTGTTCTTGATTGGAGACTTCGACCAGATTTAGGAACAAAGGGGAACTTGGGATCACTACCTGAATGACCATTGGAATTACTACTACCTCCATTTCTATGAGGGGAGAATCAAAGTGTTTGGTCTTATTGAATCTAACAATGAGAGTTAAGGCAAAATCATCAGCCAATGTGACAGCCTGTTGCAAAGTTACTACTTTCCTCTCATCAAGATAAGTCTTGACGTTATCTTTAACACACGTTTTACATTTTTCCACCAAAATCAATTGTTTCAGACTTTCAAAATTGTCATTCACCTTTTTACATGTGCTCCGCCTTCCCAAATAAACTTCTTATTGGTGAATTCCACATGGGTTTGGTTGATGTGTTGTTGATAATCACGAAATTCTTACCTGTATGCTTCAAGAACAAGTTCATAGGCTTTGAAAATGACTGATTTCTGATCATATTTCGTACAATCGTCAATCGAGAGTGCACTATAAGCTTTTTTAGCTTTGCCTCTAATGACACTTTGCAATAAAATTGGCCAGAAACTGTCGGGCCATTTTAAATTGGGGTTACTTTCTCGAAATGTTGAAGATATTTGTCTACCTGGTGTTCATTGAATGGTGGTTCATTTTAACATGATGACTATGGTCAAATTTTAGTGATGATTTTATTCTAGAACTCTTAGTTTATAATTTCAAGCTCTTTTATAGTTCAATCCTTTCTTCCTTTTAAAATTCTAACTTTCTTACTTCCATTTCTCTTTCTAACCTCGATGATTCTAATTCTCTTTGCCCTTCCTCTCTTTCTCATTCCAGTTCATTTAACTTCAAATTATATTTGAAACGTTTGGATGCAGGATCCTCTTTTTCAAGATATTTTTCCCAACACATTCTCCTCCATTATGTCATCATCTACGAGTCTATCCACAATCAAGAATCTAAGCTTCTCTTTTTTCATCGACTGTTTGAAATCTATTTCTAATTGTTCACACGCCTCCAATAACTCGGTCTTTTTCATAGAGTCGAGAACTTCTCCTGGAGGTTTTTCTAATTTCAACTATTCAGTCACCCTCCCCTATTTGTGGCCTGTAAATAATGCCGCTCAATTTAAACACTTTTCTTTTTAGAACAGAGCCAGGACGAGCCCCCAATTTATTACATATGGAATTCGCCGACGTTCCTAATGACACTCACGTATTAATAACACAGGCGACGTTTGATTAAAATTTAATAGTCAAAATTTACACATAAAACAAACGCCAAAACAACATCTTACACAATATTTTTACCACAACCAACACATTTCAAAATTTGTAACCCACATATATGTATAGGCGCAGTATACGCTTCACTTAGTTTTTGCTAATTGATGATTGGCCAATCACAGTAAAAAACAAACAAACAAATACGCATCACTAAGTTGTAATGGGAGTAAGGAAGTAAATCGTATATATATGTAACATTACTAAGTTAGAAAGGGTTAAGGAAGCCAAAAAACACCTAACAATAATGTAATCCAGAGATCTGTATTTCGTTACAATACAGTGTGTTAGATTATACTGTAGTAATGAAACTTTATTGATATAGAAAATAAACACCCAAATTAAGAGTAATTTTAATTTCATTTAATTAACTAATCTAATTGTGTTAAAGTTACATTACTGAAATTTTACTCAGTTCTTATTGTTTTTACCCTTGCTATAACATTATTGTTTAATAAGCTGGAATTGTTTCATCTTAAATTTATGATTACAAAAATATTTCTTCAACGAGATTTTTCAGATCTGTTTCAATCAGTTTTGTTTTCGCCTCTTTTTTATTGTTACTACAAGATACTTACACCTGTGTTACAAAACACTTTTTATCAGTATATTTAATCGTTGCTACCATTAAATTTTACAGTAGGCTTGTTTTTTGTTGTTTTTTTCATAATATCAAAAATAGAGTCTTCTCGTTTAAATTTGTTTTCATCGATATGTTCTATAAGTAACAACATACACATTTTAATCTTAAAATTAACCTCTTTTATGTTCTTTCAGGTCATGGGAGCATGTTGCGAAAATGTAGTTGGGTATGTACCTATTCCAGTTGGAGTTGCTGGTCCTCTAGTACTGGATGGAAAACACTACCAAGTTCCTATGGCAACGACGGAAGGATGTTTAGTAGCTAGTGCTAACAGAGGCTGTAGAGCACTGTTTGTATGTGCGAATTTGAAATGTATATTTTTAAGCTAGAAACGTCTATTTTGTAAATCTGAAAATATCTCCTTTTCATATCTTATACTTGAAATTCTTCATACCCACAAAACATTTACATGTGATGTAAAGCTTTTGATTTTTAACACAAATGTCGCATTCTATAGAGATGTGGATATATTATGTAAATTAATTTCTAACACTATTTCAACGTTATTTAAGTAAACTTTGCAATAATAATCCATGGATTTAAATTATCACATTGTTTTCGAGCGGATCTCCTTCCCTTTAACTTAACAATAAGAATTGGCATGCAGTAATTTTGTATAATATTTTTGCAGTATTAGTTTCTTGAAATTTGAGGAAGGTTTATAAGAGCATTCATCAAAGTCAAACGAACATATTGTTTTTGAATGGATCGGATTCCTTCTAACTTTTATATTGATATGTGGTATTTATATAATCATCCCGTGGTATAGTTTTTACAGCATGTCATCTCAAAAGTTATTAATAGTCAGTGACATGTCAGTTGGAAGTTCAGTATCGTTTATGTTTACTGAGTAATTACATCTGAATTTAGACGTTTTTTCACTAGGTGTGTTGATAGCTACGTTTCTTTCTTTTTGAGTTTCAGGCCGAGCTTATTGTAATGGTTAGCATGCCAGACTGTGGATCTTAGGGTCTAAGATTTGTGTACCTTTTTCGCATAAATTCGCCCTCCACACTGTGGGGCCGTGAATATATTATTAGGGTGATGGACAAATCACACTATTCGATTAGAGAAGCCCAACAGTTGGCAATGGACATTGTTCATTAGCTACCTTCTTTATAATCTATCATTTCAAAATAAGGATGGCTAACGCAGATACCCCTTACGTAACTTTTGCGAATATCTGATAATAACGATCTTTCAATATCATAAAACATTCACATATGCTTTTTATATTAGGCGGAAGGTTATGATGGCCAATTACGAGAATTTCGGACAAACTCGAATTATTTTTTTATATTTGTCTGTTGCTAAACACAAAGATACAGAATGGGATATCTGTGCTCTGCCTACCATGAGTATCTAAACCATAATTTTAGTGTTATAAGCCTTCAGGCTTCACCCTGAGCCACTGAGGGGCTAACTCAAATAAATTCAAAAATTTAGGGTAAAAACAGATAAAACTTTTTGCTTCTATTTGTTGTGAAACTTGGTCATGGTAATGATATTTGGTCCTACATATTTATGAAGGTCAAGTCTACTACTAGCATATATAAATGAATATAATAAAATAAAAAACGATTGACACAGTCATGTTTCATCGTAATGCATTTTATAACCAGGAATTGCTGTAATTATATAAGACACGAGACACAATTTAAAATGACAAAACACCAATTATAATAACTAGAATTTGTTATTTACTACCATACAATGACTAGTATTTATGATGTGCTTCACTAAATTATAAATATTCTAATAAAAATGAATTAAAAATACAGCAAGTCATTGACGTTGTCATGAAAGATATGTTTCAAAATTTGATTGTACGATTCAAATGCAGTAAGAAATAATAAGCATCAATTGATTAGAAACAGAATGAGATTTAAATAAGCATCCTTTTCAGAATGATAATGGTAAAAGTATGTGAGGTAAATTACTGGCTATAATACTTACCTCGCTGAAATAATGGATACTTTGTGCTATAAAAACTGACATGTGTAACAGCGTTATAATCGAAACACCAGGTGTGTTAAAATACTCCAGAACTATAGAAACACTGTCGTCCTAAAGTAACACTATCCTTAGTAAGATATTATAATAATAACACCATATGCCCTTAGCAGCACCATCAGTCTTTGTAACACATATGTAAGTGAAAAGCATAAAGTAACATGTATAAAATGAAATATTTTGTCAAGAACTCAAAATCCTCAAAGACTGCACCAGCTGTAATAGGCGGGCCATGTAGGCTAGTCATTGTAGCTTCGACTTTACTGCCAGTCACACTTAATTGATATTTAGTTGAAGAATGCAGTGGCGAGTGGAGCACACAAGTCAATAACTCGATGAAGTTTATGGTTAGAATAAAGAATTTGACTCTGAGACTAAAATTCAAACACAAAAACACTTTTAATACTATATCAATATATTCTATTACGTTCAGGCTTTCCAAAGTATCTTAGAACAAATCAATATCAAAATTATA
>NW_013670897.1:0-12206 GCF_000517525.1 Limulus polyphemus | reverse complement strand
TTAAATTGGTTGTTTTCTTCAGTTTCATCGCAATTCTCAGAACCAAAACCACTTAACCATTGGTTATATATAAAGTCGGTAAATCGGCAGCCTTCTTACTTGTATCCATACACCCACTTTTGATACGGATAATACATCAAAGTTCTGACTTATCCCCTTTTTGGTAACTGTGTGCAAAATAAGGTAAACATCTCTAGTAGCTTCCACACTGCTATTGTGGCACCAGTTTGTAGATAATGATCTAATTCCCAGACTCTCTAATGAGGCTTTTGTAACGTTTCTCATGACCACAGTAGCATTGTTTATAGATAATATAAACAACTATCGTATCCTTGAATTCTTCGACATAATTTTCTGCTTGGTCAATTGTTGTATAAATTATTTACATTTTTATCAAATGCGCACCACATCTCTCCTTATTGTATATATTTTATTAATACTTGAAGCATTTGGAATGCCCAAAAGTGCCACAAATGCTTCATTCCTCCCTCTTTTAGAAATTGATAAAAATTTCACGACCTAACCTCTCTGTTTGCACCTTTCCACTTGTATATTGAGCAACGTTTACAATAATTCTACTGGTATCTTGCTTCGCTGATCAATCTTTAGTTTAGTAACAAATTATTACCTTTACTCCTTAAATACCTTCACAATTAGATTGATTATTAATATATACTCTCTATTCATTTCCATTAATTAAACATCAATCACATGATTTGCTCATGATTAGGTTCAAACGACAGTTATCTTATACATAATATCATAATAAAATACACTCTATGACACCTAATCACTAGACATAATAACATAATCATAGTCATACTAACATTATACTTCCATTCCATTATACCATATACTGATATATTTATCCAATATAATAAACCATAAAGTTAATAATATTATATCATAAGTGGATTAATATCAATTAACTAATACATCAAATTGAGGACCATCATATGACAATCAATTGATATCTTCTTTCTTTTCTTCTTTTCAAGTGCTCTGGTTGCTCTCTCTTTTTCGAATCTCGTTATCTTTCAAAATCCGTGTCGTAAGAATTGAAACACTGATTCATCACTGTTAATAATCCATTTGCAAGCCTTCCACTGATCACAATATTCGAAAGGTTGCATGTGGTAGTCACATATAATGGGATTATCATGGGCATCCAAAGTTCTCGAGATTAACATACATCACTCCTGTCAATCGTGTGATGAGTCTCGTTTTCTCTAATCCTTTGGAGTAGATCTACTATATGTTTTATTTATGTCCCGACATATGCCAGTTAAATCTGAAAAGTCATATTGTCCTTCTTCCCATGTTATATTATGTAATTAGGTTGTGTACCACTCAATGTGCCTGTTATCTTCGTTGGACAGCATTTCCCTAGAAAATTGTGCCATAAAACTATAGGTGTCGGTCCATCTCGTGTAAGTGTCTTTGATGGTCAACTCCTTCACTACCACTATAAATCCTTCCACCTCTTTTATGGCAGCTTTGCCTTTTCTTTTCCTGCAATTGTATCATTCTAGGTTAGATTAAACCCAAAACATTGTCAACATAATAGTATTTCTTATCACGGTCTCATCTGCTTTCTCGTCATTGATCTGATACGTTCACAACTGGTTTGATTTATTCCAAGTTTCTCGTCATGAATGTAAGGTATTTCAACTCACTTGTGCACTTCATTATTTCACTCGTACACTTTGCTTCATTATACCTATCACGTGTCTGATTGCGCTGTCTTCCAATAAGTTTCCTTCAATCTTGTAGCATCCACTCTCCTCTTTTGTCAATGATTAAGTCTCGTGTGGTAGTATCACTTCTTAACCTTTTGGTGCCTTCAGTTAACTAGTCTAGTTCTGGTAGTGTTTGGTTCTCAGACATATCATCATCATCGATTAGCTAATCACTCAGTTCTCAAACTTCATTCTCCATGTTTTTTCTAATCCTATTAATTTTGCTTAAGAATTTTGATCTATAACGTTCGCTTTATGATCAGCTAACCTCATCGATTCATTATACTAATCTTAATTTTGTCATTAGCCTATGTCCTAATTAGATGGAGCTCAGCCAGTCAGTTCCACTATTTTGGTAGCCTCTGAATAGGACAACCTTTTATTGTTTTCTGGCTCCGTACTCTTTCTCTTTTTGAATTTACACAGCCCATCTAACTTCCACAGTTTAATCAAAGCTAATTCGTCACGCGCTTAAAATAACACTATGCTTACTAGCACTACTACTAAGCATAATGTTATCATCGCTGAATTAGACAGTTTCCACTTATCTAACCTATTTATATCTGCTGTAGCTCGTAAATGATCTACATTCTGTCGAAATTCTTTAATAATTAACCCTGCTCTCTTATGTGGCAAGTTTTGAGTTTCTGCTAGGGTACTTTTCACTTTGTTAATATCTGACTCTTCTGTTACATTTTGAATTAACTGCAACTCTTTCGTAGTTAATAGTTCTTGCCAATCGGGTATTCTTATATTTAACTGGATTCCCGTATACTTAGTTTTACTTCTAAAACTTGAAAGTAACGTGATTTTTTGACCATGGGCGGAACAGTTTCTAGCCAATCTAAGGTATCCACTATTCTTTAATTTAACTACTTTAGTCTGGTAGTCAAGTTGGTGTATGTTTGATTTAGGGCATACCAGTGACCACTGATAAGGTTCATCTCTTATATTGAACAACCAAGTTCCTGGCATCTTTGTCTTATAAAAGTCAAATGGTTTAGGGATATTTATTCTATTTTTACATAATTCAGCTATTCTATCTTTAATTACAGCAAATATTACATAGTTACAAGTCACAGTGGGTCCTGAATATATTCCTAAATTAGGATCACATACTCGAATACATCGCAACATATATTTCTCCATCATTTCTAAATGAGTATGTTGATCACTTGAAACAGCAGTGTATGGGTTTTCATTCTCTATGGTTAAAGCTAAAGAGTGGTTTAATGTTAAGGGTAAAGATACAATTCTGTATAACTCAAACATCCTATCTGTTGCCCTCAAGGGTATCTCTATAAACATTCTTAAAGTATCCCTTACTGCAGCTGTCTTTACATCGGCCCATGTATAATACATGTAAATCTAATCACCATGCATGGGGATTACAAACTATGAATACGGGGGTGGTCTCTTTTCAATTTCATCTAACACTTTTTTAATTTACTCAACTTCCTATCTGCAGTTACGTACGGTGTTTGTACCAACTTAGCTAACTCTGTCCTAGTACTTCCTACAGTAAACGATAACTGTTATAAGTTATTCTGAATCCTAGTATTAAAAATTAACATTTCAATTCCTATTTTATGAAGTTCAGTCTGCCTTACCCTGGTGTGAATCAATGCATTAGTAATATTTACTAGTGCTCTAGATACTTTTCTAATCTCTTGATCATGTAACTCAAGCGCCTGTTCACCCATTAAGTGAATCAATTCTATAGATACCTGTCCCTTACGTTCTATCTTCTTATTTAAGTCACTTAAATTATCTGTGGTTGCAGTTCCAAACAGAAATTTCAAAACGCTTCCACTGCATTTATTAGACTACGTTTTTGTTGACTCCGATCCGATATCGAAATGCTATCTTTAATATCCTTCAACTCTAGTAATAAGTTACCTATCTCATCATGATATCGTCTAACTAACGTCTTATAATTCTTAATCAGTCCCTCTTGTAAGATTCTTACTAACTGTAAGATCGCTGTTCTCTTATCTTCCATATGATATAACCTTATATTTCCTGAACCTCCGACATTAAAACTAACACGAGTATTCACATTGAACGAATTATGGAACACTACTAACTCTTCTCGTAACCAGACTAACAACCGAACTTACTGCAGAAATGGTATGTCTTCAACAATTATCCACTTATCTCCCCATAATATGAAATTTCCTTCTTCAACAAAACCATGCTCAAAATCTTATTCTCAACCAAAACAATACTTACATTCTGTCCAGCTATATTTCCGACCATCAGTAGTGGAAGGACCTTTGTAAATAGTTTATCACATTATCAAATGCTTCTAATATTCTGTCTCTTTTTTTATTAGAGTCAGCATTCACTACTCTCACGTCACTCTTGGGTTTGTGTACTACTACCTTAGGATTGAACGTCACTCGCTTTATCCTAGTTGTGGGAGTCACTTTTGGTTGGGTTGATATAGGACCGCATGATCTAAGGTTATAGTCTTGGATCACTACATCAGCTTGTGTCACCACTGGGGTACTCGACACTTTATCATCAATTACTAGGACACTACCCTCACTATCCATATTAGTAACTGGAACATATTCTGTTGTTATCACATCTTCACTTAATACGACACTATCGTCCTCTAACTCTGGGGTTTCTACATCTGTCTCTATCATTTCTTCCTCAACAAAAGATAAATCAAGTTCAGTTGAGTTATCAGTTTCTAAATCTAGGTTCTCATTTTGTCCATCTGCCATGGTTTTATCAGCCACACATTCGTACTGGTAAGGCTTATAACCTTTTACTTTCTTTAATCTATTAACATGCACAAACTGTTTACCCTTTCCATAAATCTCTTAAATCTCAAAATTAACTGAACTCGTTTGTTTTATGACTCTCAATGGTTCTTTCCATAATTTTGCCCGTTTTTCAGTATTTTCTTTTCTAACAATAGGGGTGTACAACAATACCTTATTCCTTACCCTTATTTCACTAGTCTGTGCCTTCTTATTTGCTTGCTTCTCTCTATGCTCAGCGGTTTTTGTTAAACGTTCATTGCTCAAATGCTAACTGTATCTGCTGTAATAATTCTGCTTTGTAATCATAATCCATTGCATAATTTACTTTTATAGGAGCGAGTATCTTCTGCATAGGTAGCATTAAATCTCTACCATGTAATAGAAAGAATGGATTTTCCTGAGTAGACTCATTTTCAGCACTTCTATATGCTAATAATAGTAAAAGAACATGCTCATCCTAAGTTTTCTGATCATTCTCACAATACTGAGAGATCATGTCTAACAGGGTTCTATTGGATCTTTTTACTAATCCCTTAGCAGCTGGATGGTAAGCCATAGTTTCAATTTTCTTGACCCCAAGTAACTAACAAACTTCCTTCATTACTTTAGAAATTAAGTTACTGCCTCTATCTATTAGTAAATACTGGGGTATACAATATTTAGCTACTATGTTGTTCACAGAAGCTTTGGCGATCGTTTCTGGTTTTTGGTCAGGTAAGCATATATCTAGTTAGATAGTCTGCGAATAATAACACATATTTGACTTCTGCATAGGATGTAGGCAATGGGCCTAATATATCCATAGCTATTAACTGGAAAGGCATAAGATATCTGAATCTAACATATAGTCTGTATCTTCTCTGTCTAATCTTTCTTTTGTTCGTTAACCATATGATCTAAGTCCCAAATTACGTCTAGATCATCTTTATTTCCAACCTCTTCTTCTTTTGTTTTGTTAATTGCCTGTTTTTTCTCAGTGTCTGCATTTCCTACTCTAATTCTCCTTAGACCATCAACGTTAGAGTGCTTTCTATCTGGTCTATGTATTACATCAAAATCATAATCCTGTAACAGTAATGACCATCTTGCTAACCTGGAGGATGGATCTTTTAATGTAATTAACCATCTTAATGACGCATGATCTGTAATGATAATGAACTTTCTGCAATACTGATAACAATGGAAAGTTTTAATTCCATGCACTACAGCTAAGCATTCCTGCTCTGTAACTGAATAATTTAATTCAGCTTTTCCTATGTGTCTACTCTGATAAGCTATAGGATGTTATTTTCCATTCTCATCTAACTGAGATAATACCTATAGCATATTCTGAAGCATCTGTGCTTAGAATAAATTCTTTACTAAAATCTGGATAGCTTAAAATTGGTGCCTTTAATAAAGCATCTCTTAGTTTCTCGAATGTCTCTTGCTTTTTGTTTGTCCACTGAACTTTTATATATTTCTTAGTTAGCTCAGTTAATGGTTTCGCCAGGTATAAACCTTCTATAAAATCCTACAAATCCTAAAAATGCACGGATGTCCTTCACTGTTTTAGGCACTGGATAGTTTTTACATACCTCTAACTTTTTTGGTCAGGTTTTACACCATCAACGGTTACCAAATGACCTAAGTATTCTACTTCTGTTTTCAAGAATTGATATTCACACGGCTTCAATTTTAAATTTGTTTCTGGTAACCTATCAAATACATGTCTTAACCTTTCAAAGTGCTTTTCCAAACTTGCTGCAAACACTATGACATCATCTAAGTAACAAAAAGCATTCCGAATCTTGCAATTCTGACGATAAAACATCCATTAATCTCTGGAATGTTGAAGGGGCATTGCATAAACCGAATGACATTCTATTAAACTGGTATTTACCTGAAGGTAATACAAAAGCAGTTTTAGCTATATCCTCTTCTTCTACCTGCCAATAACCACTTTGCAAATCCATAGACGAGAAACAATTACTCTTGCCTAACCTGTCTAAGGCTTCTTGGATATTAGGTAATGGATAAATGTCCTTGACTTTACTCCATTCACTTTCTTAAACTCCACATAGAACCTCAATTTTCCGTCCTTCTTAGGAACTAATACAACTGAAGATGTATACGGACTACTACTGTCCTCTATCACTCTTCGTTCAAGCATCTCTTTTACACACTTTTTTAACTCTACCCTGTGCTTCTCTGGCACACTATAGGGTCTCTGTGCTACAAGTTTACTATCATTCAACACTATTCTGTGTTTAACCTTATTGGTGCGACATTTTTTCTCAACTCTCCTCGAGTGGCTACTTTGATCAAGTCTAGTAAAGTTGCATCTTGTGTATTTGCCTTGTTTACATAGCTGCAGGCTGCATTGCTAAGCAAACCTCGCTCATAATCAGATTTTAAAGTGTCTTGAATCATAAGCTCATTTGGATGTCTATAGGATCTGCATAATCTATTTCTTGCAACTTATGGCCAAACATTCTGACTGACTCATTTCTCTTTTGAGTTAAATTACATATCTGTGTCAAAATTTTATTGAGTGTTTCTCACTTTCTATATTTCTTTATTAATCTATCTGCTAGATACTGAAAATTCGCGGTCTCACGTAGTTCATCACAAGTCCTAATATAACGTTTTTCTTCTCCTGTTGTTTTTAGTCTCAAAATATCTGCTTTTTGAACATTGGTCCAACCCAAAATTCTAGCAGCCTCATTGAAAGCATCTATAAAACTCTCGACATCCTCATCGAGCCTACCGTGAAATAACGGTATAGCGCCCGTTAAGTGCATAGTGCCAGGTGGACTAACTGTGCGGGTTGATCTATCACAGCTTCAACTTTAATATCAGCCCTTCTATCAACTCTAGGTCATGTGCCATCCTCATCTCTAGTTGTGTCTACACCAGCAGTAGCCATATTTACTTACTTATATTCAACTTACACCACTTATAGAACTTCAGGCTGACTTTCTTACTTTTACTCTTTTCTTTACTCTAACCAACCGGTTGTTAGTTGCTCCAAAAAATCCTCAAAGACTGCACCAGCTGTAATAGGCGGGCCATGTAGGCTAGTCATTGTAGCTTCGACTTTACTGCCAGTCACACTTAATTGATACTCAGTTGAAGAATGCGGTGGCGAGTGGAGCACACAAGTCAATAACTCGATGAAGTTTATGGTTAGAATAAAGAATTTGACTCTGAGACTAAAATTCAAACACAAAAACACTTTTAATACTATATTGATATATTCTATTATGTTCAGACTTTCCAAAGTATCTTAGAACAAATCAATATCAAAATTATAAAAACTCTTGAAGTGGAATTGGCAACTGTTCTTCAATTATACTTTCAATAACATTCCTTAAAGCACTTAACAACATTAATAAGTTATTGATTAATACGTTAATTGGCATCAATTCTTAACATCATATCAGCAATCCTAACTATGTTATTCGATTCTAGGAAAGATGGTAATAATTTACTTGCAGAGAGTTTATACAGGAAACTTTGGGCAAGTTCAGCAGGCTTGTAGACATGGTTTCTTCTTTCTGATTATAGCAATTGTGCATAGGACTCAGAGACTGTCTTGTGCAGGTTATCTACCTCTAATAACCGTCGTGGAGAACTCTACTCTCTGGCTTCAAACAAGGGTTTTTATACTAAATTCCTCTGGTATTTTTACGATCTTCCAAATAGTGTACACAGATACCCACAAGTAGATCTGATACTAAATTGGTTGTTTTCTTCAGTTTCTTCGCAATTCTCAGAACCAGAACCAAAACCACTTAACTATTGGTTATATATAAAGTCGGTAAAGTAGCGTCGTTTATAGATAATATAAACAACTATGGTATCCTTGAATTATTCTCGACATATTTCTCTTCTTGGTCAATTGTCATTATATAACTTATTTACATTTTTATCAAGTGTGCATCACACCTCTCCTTATTGTATATATTTTCTCAATACTTGAAGCATTTGGAATGCCCCAAGGTGCCACAAATGCTTCAGTTGAGACACCCTACAATATGCTCATAATCCTATTGAACTATCCATCTATACAAAACTATCCTCAGTATACATTGTCAGAAGTATGTAAGAGAAAACTAGGAAGCTGATAAGATTAAAATTGCAGATTGATTTACTTATAAAGTAAAACTGTAAACACAACATTGTGCAAATTAGGTTAAATTATTATTTTTAAGACTTTTATTGTTACTATAAAGTTGATGACACATTGTCACCCTCTAGTGGTTCGCTCATCATACCAACACGGCTCCCCCCCCCCCAGTGGCACAAGCATTTAAATCAACTACAATACCCCTTATGTCAGAGAAGATAATTTGGGGAAGGTTAAAAGAACATCCCCATGGAAGCCCAATGCTTGTAGAAGCAGTGGAAGACCCATCCAGGCCAGCGGATTTGAAGATTGGAAGGTCACTTGTAGCAGGTCGTCAAGTAGTACCTATAACAGTGGCCAATTTCTCTGAATAATAGCAGACACTTAAGGAAGGGGCATTGTTGGGTGTGTACCAGGAGGTAGAGCCAGTCAATGTTAAAGCAAGGAATGCAACTGTGAAGACAGGACATACACTTCCGGAATAAGAAGAGCATAGTCCATTTGTCGTCATCACAGGCTCTACAATGCAAGAATCCGGGTTTCGATACCCGTGGTGGGCAGAGCACAGATAGCTGTTGCATTGTGCTTAACTTCAAACAAACACGACCTCTGGAGAGTAGCACTCAAATTTCAGGTCTTTTGCGTATTATGTAATAGTTATGTTACCCTCAGGCGGCATCCTTTGGACGTTGAACAAGCACCCTAACTATTAACTTCACCTGGTTAAGTTTGCTTGCTTAGAATTTTTGCACAATGCAAACAAGAGTTATTTACAAATATCCCTTCTTAAGTTTTAACTGATTTACTAAAGAGTTAAACAACAGCACACGTCATCACTTTTTGAGCTACTCTTGTCTGCTCGAACAGTGGGATTTAACCATCACTCTTATAGCGCACCTATGGTCCCGAAGTATTTTACGGGAATGCCTATAAAAAAGCTGCCCCCCCCCCCCAGTGGCACAGCGGTATTTCTGCGGATTTACAATGCTAGAAAACGGGTTTCGTTACCCGTGGTGACCAGAGCACAGATAGCCCATTGTGTAGCTTTGTGCTTAACTTCAAAACAAACAAACAAACAATAAAAAAGCTATACACAATTTGGGTTATATAACCAGTCCAATGAGATGTCCAATGACGCTAACAAGATAATTCAAAATAAAAGCACTTGACGGGGCTTATTTTAGAGGCTATGACTGGCTGAACTCATCTTTAAATCATTATTTATTAAATACATAAAATAAAATCTCGTTTTAATCTGTAACACTTCCTACATTAATAAGCAATATAAGTATAGAATAACAACTGAAAGAGGTAATCAAGGAGCATCTGAGAGAAAAGATTTTTATCAATTTGGCTTCAGCTGAATATCATGGCATCTCGAAAGCATATATATTTTAATAATTTTGTACAAAGTTTTTTGGACTTGTATCCTATACGATATATCTACAGCAATAAATTTGAAGTTTTATGTTTTTCACATCCTCTTATTACAAAAGACCTGTATTGCAAATTGAAAAATTGAAACTCAAATGTTTTATAAGCTCCCCTGCATATGCTGCACATAAAAATTTAACTAAATAAAAAATAATTATAAACGTAGTGTTATACATATATGAATAATTATACCTTACATTAGAAGAAGAGTTTAGTCATGACTTCAGAAGAGTACATTTTGTCAAAAACAGATAATTTGCGTTGGTTACTCTAACCCTACTTGATATGTTGTTTCTTCGCTTTTCTCTGTGGTTACTAATGCTTACTTTTTGAAGAAATTTTTTGCTTAAGCAATTAAAACTAGATGCATAAGACATAAGTTTAATTTGTAACATTATTTTAATTATTTTTAGAAAAAGAAGATTTAACTAGCGCAAGAAATTGATTTTAAATGCTCCCTAAGAATTAATTAGGTCTTAATTGAAGATAAAAAATATATGATTAAAGTTCAGCTCTCCATATCTCAGTTTCGTATTTTTCAAAATAGTATGCCCTCCAGTGGCATGGTGGTGTGTCTGTAGATTTACAACGCTAAAAACCGGGTTTCGATACCGTGGTGGTCAGAACACGGATAGTCCATTGTGTATCTTTATGCTTAACTTCAAACAAACAAAATAGTAAAATATCAAGCAAAGAGTACCTTTTTTTGCATCTTTTACAAACTAAGAGCTAATTTTATTGTTTCTTGAATACTTTTAAGTTACTCAAAAATCATTAAACCTTTCAAGCATGATTTTTAAAACACAAATAATACATAACTAACTAAAATATAAAAGTAAGACAATTTTTAAATACAATTTTAAAGTGGTCTTTGGTGAATATTTTTTGTGTCTCGTTTATTTGTTTATTTCATATATTCTCGCAAAACTATGCATAGTCTATCTGTGCTATAAGTCCATAAATTTTAACTGGTCAAATAGGAGAAATACAACAGTCACATTACTGGATCTCTTGGACCTATCTTTTTATGAACAAAGAGAAGAATCGACAGTCACTTAAAGCGTAACATCGCTCCAAAGCAAGGGGACATAAGCCATGGACCCTCGCATTCAGATTCTGGGCGCGCAAACCACTAGATTAAGCACGGTTCCATGAGTTTTGTTGATACCTAAAAAAATTGAAAGAGGACCAGAGTTACATTGTAATCGTCATTCAGATGTAAAATTAGCTTTTGTTTATGTGCTGTTAAAGGTAAGAAAAAATTTAGCCTATGATTACTAAATTGGCTTAAAAGCAAGGAAGATCACAAGATAATTTATGTAAGTAACAATAAGCTCAAGTTGATTTTTTATTACCAGGCTTGATTACGTTATTGCTCTAGGTAATTAATCGCATTTGTTTTCAATTTTATCTATTTTGTTTGCCAAGAAGTTGTGCATTTGAAGGAGAAAAGTATCAATGTGTTTGCTGAAATAATAGTTGCCAGTTTTACTATTTAAATTCAAATTTGAATGGCTTGACATTATTTAATTTTTTGAAATATTGTAGTACGGTTTATTAGATATCTGCATATTTTTAATTGTTAAATATGAATATGTTTTATTGAAATAAACAAACTTATAAGAAAAAAAATTATTTTAAATTATTCATCGTGACTTTAGTCATCAAGGTAACAGCGGGTGATTTTTATTATCTTCTGTAGTACACTTGTATCATAATACAATAAACCATGTTTGTTGTTTTAATGTAGTTCGTTAAGTCTTATCTTTGTTCAACAGTTATCTGGTGGGGTCCGTAGTAGTGTTGTGTCTGATGGTATGACCAGGGCGCCTGTCGTTCGACTTGCAACAGCATGTCAAGCTGCGTAAGTACAAGTGTAATTATAATAGATCTATTTAAAAAATTTTGAGAATTGCGTTAAATGAATAGTTCTTTATTAAAATTAATTGTACTATAATGCCCTTTTATAGGTTTATTTATAATAACTTGTTGTTCTTTTCAAATCGTTTTCTTATAGGATTGATTAGCCTAGAATCCTGTATATATTTGTACGAAACAATGTAAATCATGTGTTGCGTCAGCGAGGTCACGTGACTAGTGTGACGCCACGTTTGTAGAACTATCTTGTTCCTTCATGAATGCCCT
>NW_013670896.1:74128-77607 GCF_000517525.1 Limulus polyphemus | reverse complement strand
ACTGCAGTTCAATTACTCACTACCTACACACATTGTTGTCACGTTGTGAGCGTCTTATATATATACCAGTCAAACATATATCTAGTAAATGCTAGGGCATTCACGAAGGAACAAGATAGTTCTAGAAACGTGGCATGACACTAGTCACGTGACCTCGCTGACGCAACAATATATTATATAGATGACAAGCCCAATCAACTGTGATTAAATCAAATTCAACACTTAATAAAATTTAAAACTCCATACCTATGTGATTAGTAAGTTCTTGGAACTTCGTGTTGAAGTTGTTTTAGACTCACTAAAGCTAGTGAAGTCAAACTAGTTTCTAGATTGACCTTGGTCGTTATAAATCAGTGGGCTTATATCGCTAACTATCTGGTTCTTTATTTCTGATACCCATGGCGGGCAGAGCAGAGAAGAACAATTGTTCTTTACAAGAAACAAACAAGTGATACGACTATGTTACCACGAACCTGAACTGTATTATCATTAACCCAGTTCTTCCTCATATTATCTGAGCCCCGGCACGAACCTGAACTGTATTATTATTATTAACCCAGTTCTTCCTCATATTATCTGATCCCCGGCAAGTGATCAAGGGTGTTCTTATTTAAATCATTTTCCCATTTTATATATTTCTATTTTAATAAGAACAAAATTATTTATAGAAACCGTAGTTTTCACGCATGTTCTACTTTGTTGACTAAGAGAGTGATATCTATTTTTTCCCTACCGTTGATGTAAACGCCGTCTTTAATATAACTTTGTCTAACTACGCTTTTCCGTATAACAATACAGTAGACACTTTGATATCTTTTTGTGATATTTTTAGCGTAAAGCAATCTGCAGAATGACAGCCGTCTCGGAATTTATGGTCGTGAAAGAACTGTCTAATCAGCGGCGCTTAAATGTAACCATTATTTTTTGTTTTTCTGGGCAAATCAAGAAATCAGATCTAAACTATTATGAAGAGATAGTATTGTTACTCTGAAAATACAAACACAAAACGAACTGACCTTAGTAAGATTTTAAGGACACTATAAGTAACATATTTCTTAAATAAAGTTTGACTTTTCTTCTGGTAAATAAACCCTTTCTATACAATGTGACTCATCTAATTTAAATTTCTAAGAAGACAAACATATCGAAGTCTCTGTTTTTTGTTGTTGTTGTTTTTTGTGATGAACGTTATTTGCTGGCAGTATGAAATAAAAACAAAAATCATTGTATAACCTTCCTTATTCATAAAATATTGAGTCATGGAGTGAAATATAATAAAGACTTCTTTAACAAGAAAGTACTTTTCTTAATTCTGGAAGTATTTGATTACATACAATACTAAACGACCCAGTTCACAACGATAACAAGAATAATAATAATAACAGATTAACTTAAAAACAGACCGATTTAAAGGGCAAGCTGCAAAACAATAATTACAATATGCAACTAACTTCAGCACGGCATGAAAAATAAATTATTACCTTTACAAAAATAGGAATAAAATAACAATGTCTCAACTGTAACTAGAAACAAACTATTCTACTAACTTCAGCACGGCATGAACAATAAATTATTACCTTTAGAAAAATAGGAATAAAATAACAATGTCTAAACTGTAACTAGAAACAAACTTTTCTACTAACTTCAGAGCAATAAACTGCACATTTCTGGGGTATTAAATTGTTGCGTCATCGAGATCATGTGACTATTCTCACGCCCTCTAGTTTCTAGAACTATCCCGTACCTTGGCGAATGCTCCAGAATTTACTAGATAGGGTAGGCTGGTATATATAAGAGGGTGACAACGTGACGCAATAGTGTGTGTGTGTAGATAGTGAGTAATTGAACTGCAGTCAGAAGTATTGTTGACATAGCGTTTGTTATAGAGCGATTGTTGAAATTAAGTGTATCGTAAAGTTATATGCGGAAAGAATAAACCAGCTTTATTAAGTAAAGACTTGTGTCGTCAAAGTTTCGTCGGAACGAAGTTACGGAAAAATCAATTAACAAACGGAAACGTAACAATATTACTATAGAATACGTTTCACTTCGAGATAAAAACAGAGCATTCGGTATATCGAAATATACAGGTTTTTTGGTAAAAAAAAACTACATTTTAAATGAAATATGACGAGAAACTGAAAATCGTTTTTCATAGCTTCGGCTTGCAAGTAGCAGTACAGTTTTTACACATCCAAAACAGGTAGAAGTCAAAGAATCTGAGTAGGTAGAAAAAATGTCTGACAGTCACGCGGTGCGCTGCAAACATCCCCGTTCATCTCGCCCTTAAGGCCTAAGTTCGGTCGTGGTGGCGCAACATGTATTTTCGAAAGGAACATTGATTTATTTTATCAACACTTTGCTTTTTAAAATGCTTGATTTACATAAAGTTTCTAGTTAAAAAAAAAAGAAACAAATGTTTAGAAAATAAATATTTACTGTTTCATTATTCTCTGACATTGAAACATGAATACAGTTTGTTCTTATTGTCGGAGTCTTGGATCATTTTTCAAACAGTTACGGCACTGCTAACATAGCTCACAATATTGTTTGGCAGCAGCATTTTTCAACAATTGTCACTACAATGTAATTTTTTCCCACTGGCAACCCTGAACTCCGATTTGTGTAAATAAACGAATGGCAAAAGAATGGCGCCGAAGAGTGTTTGTCGTAGACACACCGATTTCGAAATACGATTGATTGAAATCAAACTAGCCAAAGAAACGTAACTTTACTCGAGTGGCTGTTTCTTCTCTGACGTTAATCTTGTAGATTGTCTCCTTAATGTCGAAGTTACCACCTTCATCTTGTCTTCACTTGATATAGAGTTTCGAGATATTCATTTATATTGTCTGTCTTTGTGAGTAAAGAGAAGAAAACAATTAACACTGTATACTTTAACACACTAAGTTAATACATAACCAAGTTAAATCAACTATGATTATATCACAGATACAGCTAAAGAAAAAAATAACCTTGAATTACTGATAACGTATAACATAAAACCCATAAAATCGCATTTGTCAAAACCATAAAAATTGGGTCAGTACTTACAACGCTAAAAACCGGGTTTCGATACCCGCGGTGGGCAGAGCACAGATAGCCTATTGTGTAGCTTTGTGCTTAATTTCAAACAAACATATAAACCATAAATAGGCTGTATCTCGGATGAAATATAACTTGAAAAATACACGTGGAAGTAAACATTAAAAAAATATCGAAAATATTAGATAGCTCACGAATTGGCGGTGGGTGGTGTTGACCAGCTGCTTTTCATCTAGTATATTACTTCAAACTTGGGGATGGCTAGCGCAGACAGCCCTCGAGTAGGTTCGCGCGATATTCAACAAACAACTTTAACAATGTGTTTAATGCATTAAAGCAATTTTAAGACTTTGCACTCGACTCGCAATCTGAGGGTGGCGGGTTCGAATCCCCGTCACACCAAACATGCTCGCCCTTTCAGCCGTGGGGCGTTA
>NW_013670896.1:70687-73276 GCF_000517525.1 Limulus polyphemus | reverse complement strand
GAGTAGCCCAAGAGTTGGCGGTGGGTGGTGATGAGTAGCTGCCTTCCCTCTAGTCTTACACTCTTAAATTAGGGATGGCTAGCGCAGATAGTCCTCGTGTAGCTTTGCACACAAAAACAAAAACAAACAAACAAATTAATCTATGTAACGTACTTTTATTAGCCATCAAATGTTTTCATTTAAACACAACATTAGAGATGTCACCAACGTTGGCCGATTCACTTAAGATATCTTTGAACTTAGCTGACGATGTTTTGATTTGAACACGAATAATATCTATAAAACAAAAATATATAAATAACTTCTAGGTTCTTAGCCATCAAATGTTTTCATTTAAACACAACATTAGAGATGTCACCGACGTTGGCTGATTCACTTAAGATATGTTTGAACTTAGCTGACAATGTTTTGATTTGAACACGAATAATATCTACAAAATAAAACAAAAATACATAAATAACTTCTAGGTTCTTAACTAAGTTCTTCCTTTATATTGCGATGGCTAGAACCTTCACCTTGTTTTTAAGGTTCTTATTGCATTATTATTGTTCAGAACCTGATCTTGTTTTTGTCATCATTTGGTTTTAACCTTGTGTTTTTACTATTCTTCCTTCGCTATACAGTTCTAAGGACATTCTCCTTATCTTTCGTGGTTTTATTATTTTTTTTTTTCATTATGTAGCATGGGAGCTTAGACCCCTACAGTAAATATTCATGGTTATTCTAAAAGAAAAAACTCAATATGATTAATATATATATATATCATAAGGATTATTTTGTATTATTAACTTAGTATATATATGGATTTACGAATCACATAAATATCCTAAGCTTGCTGAACCTCTTGAGATCTCATTGGATTTATGGCCGATAACATCGCTAATAGCAAGGGTATTATAACTCAGAAATCAATGTTTTTTTTTAATACTTACAAATAAATAACTGTATGTTAAATTGGTTAAAGTAAATTTGTAGTTCTGATTCATGAAGGTAGCTTAATTTAGTCAGAAATTAATGATAAGAGTTCTGATTCATGAAGGTAGCTTAATTTAGTCAGAAATTAATGATAAGAGTTCTGATTCATGAAGGTAGCTTAATTTAGTCAGAAATGAATGATAAGAGTGAAATTAATAAATTTGTAGTTCTGATTCGTAGCTATGATGACGGTTTCTTTGTTTGTTGTACAATTCTCTGCCCTCCGCGGGTATCAAAACCCAATTTTGAGCGTTATAAGCCCTCAAACTTACCGCTGAAGTACCGAGTATCTGTTCATAATTAAATTAACTTAGCTGGATCACTAGTTTATATGTAATTATGTTGTTTTTTAACGTAAAAAGTGTAATCTTTTTTTTTTTTGTAATTTGTAAAACGCCTAATTTTGCGAAGTAACTTTAGGCCAACTTCACGTAGTGACTTCAGAAGTTTATTTAATATTATAGTTTCCCATTGTTAAATAACAAATATTGAATAGAAATAAATTTAAAACTGTAACATTTTTTAAATGATGAAACCTTGAAACATACAATCTTTCATATCGCTGATGTGCCTAATATATCTCAAAGCCAAAGTATTCTAACCCTGAAAATTAGCAAAACTATACAAACTTATAAGTTGACTTCATGCAATACATACCAGTAACTGATTACGTTTATCTTACGAAAAAACCATTACATGCTTTACATTTTCATTACAATTTTCAAAGAATTACATAAACATTAAAAACAGATCAAATTTCAAAAAGAGAGATTTCTTTGGTGGGACAACGGTAATTTTACGGACTTATAAAGCTAAAATCCGGGATTCGATTCTTCGCGGTAGACACAGCCGACAGCCCAGTGTTATAAAAGATATCTTGAATAAAACTTCCATTCACATCTAGAGCGCCATCTAGTATTCATAAATAACGTTGTTTAAATATTTAAAAAAAATGGATTGAAAATTTTGTTTGATATAATGCAATTATTGGTTGTTTGTTTGTATTGAAGCACAAAGCCACACAATAGGCTGTCTGTCTCTGCTTACCGCAAGTATAAAAACCTGGGTTTTAGCTTTATAACTCCATAGACATATCGCTGAGCCACTCAGAGAGGGGGGAGTGCAGCTTTGTCTTTAAATATATGTAACATATTCTATAGCAGTATATAACAATCCACATCTGATTCCTGATCATGTCTTCTTTTTTTTCTACTAAACTCATCTTTAAAAGTACATTTAAGTAACTTTTTAAAAAACATGGTTTGATCGAGATATCTTAAACATGGCGGAAATGGTTTGTTTTGTTTGTTTTTTTTGTTTTTTTTTAATTTCGCGCAAAGCTACACGAGGGCTATCTGCGCTAGCCGTCCCTAATTTAGCAGTGTAAGACTAGAGGGAAGGCAGCTAGTCATCACCACCCACCGCCAACTCTTGGGCTACTCTTTTACCAACGAATAGTGGGATTGACCGTCACATTATAACGCCCCCACGGCTGAAAGGGCAAGCATGTTTGGTGTGACTGGGATCCGAACCCAGGCGGAAATGGAATACAACGGTATCAGAATTAAAGTAAAATCAAACACTATGTACCAACGATATTTCCTGGGATGGGTT
>NW_013670896.1:64161-69687 GCF_000517525.1 Limulus polyphemus | reverse complement strand
CGCTGTAACACCATCTTAATGGGAAAACATATATAAATGTGGAAGGTGTTAAAGAGGACGTCGATATGTTTTTTGCTTCAAAGCCAAGTGATTTCTTTAATCGGGGTATTAAAAACCTGATTGTAAGATGGAAAAGCATCATCTGTAAGAATGGAGACTATTTCATTTAATAATGTTTTGTTTTGATATACAAGTTGTTCGTGTTTTTCATCTAAAAAATAGCGATATTAATTTCTTGACGACCTAATACACGAAACTCGCTCCACGTATCATCCTAGCAACATGTACACGTATAAAGCAGGTACAACGTGGAAAGAATGTAATACAGGTGGCGTTAGTGAAAACAGAAACGTGTACATTGTGTCTGGGTTAGTTTGGTACAAGAAGGAAACCAAGACACGTGGCGTTGGACAAAATGTTGAAATGTACATGTTGTTCGACTGAGTTGTTGTTACTGGATCATTGAAATGTACATGTTGCTCGACTGAGTTGTTGTTACTGGATCATTGAAATGTACATGTTGTTCGACTGAGTTGTTGTTACTGGATCATTGAAATGTACATGTTGTTCGACTGAGTTGTTGTTACTGGATCATTGAAATGTACATGTTGTTCGACTGAGTTGTTGTTACTGGATCATTGAAATGTACATGTTGCTCGACTGAGTTGTTGTTACTGGATCAAAACGCAGAACAAGTGGTATAGATTTATCATATTTTTATTATTTTCTGTTGGAAAAGGCAAACAAATGTTATATTGCGCACATTATTTGGCTATAGCTGGAAAAGACGACCAACCAGAATAAGACAACAATTATTCACGATTTCGAACCGAGCGATTCTGGTGGTGTATGAAAACAAGGTTTGACAAACAACTAATAAAACTTTCTACAAAAACAGTGTAGAGAGTCTGACAAGTTCGTTTAACTATGTAATCATCAATAGTTTATATATATATAAAAAAAAGTCAAAGTTCAATTTGAGTTAATATTGGTTTTGCACCACAGATTTCGATACCCGTGTTGGGCAGAGCACGGATAGACCATTGTGTAGCTTTGTGCTTAATTACAAACAAACACACATACAGTTGTAAATTATTCTGTCGTTGGTCGGGTTCCTTTGGATTATTTGATAAAAATAATGTCAAGGCCAATCCACATAACCACAATAAATTAATTTATTTCTGTGATAACGTTTCCTACAGGCTACGGGCACTCTGATGCGAGTTGTAGGCCCAAAACACTAACAATATTTAACAAAAGTTTCCTTGATTGATAACAAATGTTGACTAACCTACTGATTAGTTTACAGAAGAACTAACTCTTACTGAATAACTGTTTTACTCGATCTGTCTTCTTTCCCTGACTAACCTACTGAGTAGTTTACAGAAGAACTAACTCTTACTGAATAACTGTTTTACTCGATCTGTCTTCTTTCCATCAACAACTTAATATCTCCACTTTGAATACTTCACTGAATTTTCAATCATTGACGTAAGTACTTAATTACTTATGTTTATAACTAATTATATATTAGACGAAGTTCTTCGATTATATTATCAATGCGATTAGCAGCTCGATAATATACTAACATATTCTGAAGAGATTTTCACGTCTGCTTTGACCACAAGACATGATGTATCAGCCAAGAATATGACTTAGCGAAGGACTGGAGAAACATTTCCCAGAGTTCACTTCCAGTGACGTGGTGCTCTGGAGACATTTTAAAATTTGCCTTGGGCTTTTATCACAAATATAAATTTCAACATTTTGGACAATGAACATTACATGAGGCATCTCAATTTTAGCCACCATATTTTAGCCGCCATATTTCCCAATCCTACACGGTTTTCCCACCGTTACATTAGTAGCTAAGACGTCTAATTGGTCAAACACGTTTTTTTTTTTTGTGTGTGTGCGCTATATTTTTAATGTTTTAATTAAAATGTCTGTTAGCGATGTTTAGTTGTTTCTTGAAATACTGAAGAACGTTGTCTTCACAATGACCCTTCTCACAGATATGAACAGGGCATATGTAGCCCCGATAGGCTTGCGAACCCTCTGGGATTCTCCCACAATTGCATATATTCTACCGACTCCCGGATTCTCAAAAAATAATTATTAAAAAATACTGAACACAGCTTCTTCAAATGTTTGTAAATAAAAAACGCTTTAATGTAACTCCGCGCACGTGCAACACACGTTACCGTAGCCTTAACTAACCTAATACGTTTGTAATTTTTACATTTTAGTTATATTTAAAGCAATAAATATTGTACTTACCTTATCGACTGTCAAGGAGACTTATTACATAATTTTTATGCAATTAAACAATGCACCTAAGAACACAGAATAATCACACACACACACACAAAGAAGGTTTTCTAACTATGCGATAAGACCCTTTAATCAATATAAAACTGCTTATTTAGCTGAGATTTACCAAAATAGAATAAATAATATTATCATATAATTAATGGACAATAAACATTTTAATTGTAAAATAAGTAGTGACAGTGTTAAAAACGTGGTTGGACTTGATATCCAGATTGAACCAAAACTGTGTAGTATACTTATTTAATTAGCCTAATTATAATAAGCAACATAAATATTTAAAATACTGTTATATTTATAAAACGTTCTTGCTTTCTGAATTTGATCTCTTCAAATAAATTTTAACACTTTATTTCCTAATGAGAAATATGATAATTCTAAATATGTTCAAACAGCCAAGAAGGCAAATTCTGTTAAAACGCTCCTAGTATTCCTAGTTGTGTTACGATTACATGCTATTACCTAATTTTTATTTAAAATATAAACGGTTATTGTATTAAAAAAATACCAATGATATTGTAAATATGTAATTATTTATTCACTGTATTGCACAGGCAAACCAAAATTTGATTTTTATCTGTTTTATCTATATTAACTGAAGTTATATCGTTTGGTGGATGAGAAAACAATAAGTGTTTTTACGGTTAAATTTTCCATGACTGTTCCTTATTTTTAAATGTTAATATAAACATAAACTGTACTTGAAATAGAATAAGATATATTATCCATTTATTTATTCTTATTTCTGAACCAAGTGCTGCCATCTTTTGCTTAGAAATGTAATTTCTAGTTTACATTATGTTTTTGTACTGATAATGGAAGAAAAAAAAAAGTTTATGTGGGTGTTTGCAGACAGCTTTAATATGATAATAAGTTGGTTATTCATAGTCTGCCTATTTACATATTAGGCGACTTTGTGGAATATTAGAAACTGAACGAATTACCGAGGAAAATATCTCGACTTAAGCCTAATTTTTTTAAAACCCCAAATCTTCACGGAACCAAATTTAGAGACACTATGTTTTCAACCTGAAAGCTGCTAAAACTAAAAAATCAAACAGTAATTAATTATTTTGAGAAAAGTTCAGTCATGTGTGAATAAATAATTATAGTAATAATATAAAATATATAAATGTATCAAATATTTAATTCTTAGCTGTTAAGCACAAAGCTACACAACGGGCTATCTGTGATGTGCCCAACGGGTATCGAAACCCGGGTTTTTAGTGTTATAAGCCTTCATACTTATTACCGAGCCACTGGGGGAGGGATTTCTTACTTCTTAGTAAAGAGTCACAATTTAACTCTTTAGAAAATACTTGATAACTAATTAGATACTATTTGATTTGTTGCAGTTTTTGTAAGACATTGAACTCATGGTTTATCTAAGCCTAAAACAAACGTTGCAACTTTGTTCTGGTGAAAATAATTCAACGTCCAGTCCACAGAACGATAAAAAATACTTTTACTTCGTCTTTTTAAAATTTCTACAAGATCAGACATGGTAGTAATTTGTTTTTGGCCACGTTAACTGTACAATACTAACTTCAAAATAAATTGATTTCTACAACTTCAAGCCTTGTGGATCAAGCAACTGGAAATATAACACTGACTGTTTCACCGCTAGCTGAAACAAAAGCACTCTTACTAATTCACTCTACTCATTAGAAACAACTCTTACTTTTTTCGATGTTTCATTAAACCTCTTATTTATAATATAGCTCTCGAGTTTACAAGAAAATCTAAGGTAAAAAATATTTAGACCTTTCTTGGCCTAAAGTGTTAAGTCTTTCAATCTTAACGTCACGCGCCCTCTACATTACATTACACTACATTACAACATAAAAAATATAGCTTATAAGAATGTTAGTAATAACTGTTTAAAATTAATTTTGGAGAAATAAACATATAAATATTTATAGAAAGAGCTTTGAAAATATAATTTAGAAATAACGAATTGGGATTAGGCGGGATTCAAACATACGGCATTCTATTCGACTAGGTATAGAAATGATCGAATGATTTTGTAAATAGATGGCTGGCTTTCGCCAGTTCCATGATTTCATATACATGGACCATTCTCTAACACACAAATATATACCCGAGTTACGACTAAACACATTCTCCTAAACACATTCTCTAACACAAATATATACCCGAGTTACGACTAAACACATTCTCTAACACAAATATAAACTAAACAGATTCTCTAATACAAATATATACCCAAGTTACAACTAAACAGATTCTCTAATACAAATATATACCCGTTAGAGAATGTGTTTAGTCGTAACTCACAAATATATACCCGAGTTACGACTAAACACATTCTCCGACTATATATTTGTATTAGAGAATGTGTTTAGTCGTAACTCGGGTATGTATTTGTGTTAATATATTTGTGTTAGAGAATGTGTTTAGTTGTAACTCGGGTATATATTTGTGTTAGAGAATGTGTTTAGTCGTAACTTATTTGTGTTAGAGAATGTGTTTAGTCGTAACTCGGGTTATACCCGAGTTGGCTACGTTTTCACGGCGAAACAGAAGGTCTGAAACATTTAAATCTTCTGCATTAAATATTAAACTATCTGATTGGTGACTCTCACTTAAGAAACATTTTAAAATAACATTTGAAATCAACATTTATCAGTACTGCACTTCTGCACATGTCCAATATACAAGAAATGACTTGTGCGAATGGTGAACTAGTTGAGCTTCATTTCTGATTAAAAACAGACATGAATTTCGAACCTAATAACATCAGCGGTATCAGTTTAAACTAATCAGGCGATCTGGAGAAAAATATGACGAGCTTACGTTACTTTGATAACTATTTGATAACTAGAAACTAGTTCAACATTTTTCATTATCAAATACTTTAAAATGTTGTTTACGATAGATAAGAAAATACAAAACATGAAACGACAAATTTCTTACCTCATCACGTGCTTACAGATTTCGCTAAAGTTTTCAGTTTTTGTCCGGTGTAATAGTTGTTCACCCATCCCAGGAAATATCGTTGGTACATAGTGTTTGATTTTACTTTAATTATGTTACCGTTGTATTCCATTTCCGCCATGTTTAAGATATCTCGATCAAACCATGTTTTTTAAAACGTTACTTAAATGTACTTTTAAAGATGAGATTAGTAGAAAAAAAAAAGACATGATCAGGAATTTTTTAAAAGTTGAATTC
>NW_013670896.1:59809-63210 GCF_000517525.1 Limulus polyphemus | reverse complement strand
ATACAGGTGGCGTGATACTAGTCACGTGACCTCGTTGACGCAACAATATATAACACGTATATTCATATTTTAAGATATGAAAAAGCTAAGATGCGTCATATACATTAGCTTTAAACAATAACTAATATTTAACACCAGGTTTTATTGGTTGTACAGCGTAAAATTTTGGTTATTTTTTCATCAGGCATCAAGTAAACCTGGTGAAACGTTGTGAAAAAATTATACAAAAATTTTACTCTGTACAATCGATAAAACCTGGTGTGAGATTCTAAAAAAAAGGTTTATAATATTCAATAACTAATATTGTGTACTGTTAAAATTATAATTGAGTAATAACTAGTACTGTTGACTGTTAAAGAAACCACTAGGGAGTAACTGGTATTGTGTATTGTTAGAATACAACTAAACAATGACTGATATTCGATAGGCCTAAAATTTGTGATAAAATCGCGTAACTTTATTTGTTTGTTTCTTTCTTTTTTAACAAATTAAGAGGACTGTGGGAAAAATACTGAAACTGAAGTGATTTTTATCACAAATTTTAAGCCTATTTGTTTTAATGCTTCGCCAGCTGTCAGTATTTAAACCGTAACTTTTAAATTGTTACAATACCTATATAAATGGTGTTTCACAAAATGTTCCGTCTTTCATCATCAATCTCAACTGATGAGTTTTAATATTGTACGAAAATCATCTTGGGGCTTGCGAGAGCCAAAAAGATAGATATGAATAACTGTTGTTTTTTTTATGTCTCTGATTTTGAATCTGAAATGAACAAATTATGAGGAATGTGTAAAAACAAAAAACATAATTTACATGATTTTTTATCACAAATTTTCGGCCTAAAAACCTAACTTTTACAGTTACTGGTACTGTTTTACTTTTATAGTGGTGTCTAAATAACACATTATATTCTTCGTATGACATAATTCATACATAATGTTACGACAGCGGAGGTCACGTGACTCTGGTAACACGTCATGCGCTTCTAGAACGTTCTTGAAACCTCGAGAGGCTATTAGATATGCGGTATTCTTGTATATATAAGCCGCCAAGAACTAACGGCAACAATGTGTAATTGAACTGCGGACAGAGAGAGACGTATTGTTGAGTCGAGCACGTGTGACGTTCGTTGTAAATTATAGCGTTTGTTATAGCGTGACTGTGGAAATTAAGTGTATTGCAAAGTTGTATTCAGAAAGAATAAACCAGTTTTATTTAAGAAAGGGCTTGTATCGGTAAAGTTTCTTCGGAAAGAATTTTTACGGAAAATTAACTAACGACCAGAGACGTAACAATAAAATACATTGAAAGATGTATCTACTGCTATCTTAAAAACTCCAAGCAGGGAAGATTGAAAACACATTTCGTTTTGAGCCAAGTCTTATGTTTGATTTTCTAAGTACTTAAAAATACAGTTGTTTATATAAAGAACATTATTAGTGAGAAACGAAGCATGGATTCAATATGGATCGCATTCAAACCGTCGATTTTTGAGAATAAAGCTGGAATACAAGTATAATATTTAACCATCGAAGCAAGAGACATGCAGAACTGCCAAAGCGTCACCATCTAGAGACCGGCAAAAAACAATTATAACATCAGCAAGGCTCAACTAGTGTTCCGAATCATTCAGTATTAAACGCTTTAAAAAATCCACACATAATATAACTACTGCAACCTGCTCCGTTAGTAAACAATAGAGACGCCACAGTTGAGAAACGAGGCTTTATGTCAAAATTAGTTTCGACATTATACAACTTCCTGCTCATTTTATTTTTTACATTACAGTTTAAATTTTCTTACCTTTTATAGTGTCCTGAATAATTCAGTGTTAAACGCTCTAAAAAATCCACACATAATATAACTACTGCAACTTGCTCCGTTAGTAAACAATAGAGATGCCACAATTGAGAAACGAGGCTTTATGTCAAATTAGTTTCGACATTATACAACTTTCTGCTCATTTTATTTTATTTTTTTTTACATTTAGAGTTTCAATTTTCTTATCGTTTATGATGAACTGTCTTCAGGTCCAGTTATTGTTCTCTTTATGGGCGAATCTTAGACACGCTTTATTAATTTGGCCTTATTAGGCTAATTCCTCGTCACGTTCTTAGGCCATAGATCATAACGTCTGTTCATTTATCGCTGTATCATCACGAGATTATTATCGGGGGATCGTTAATAAATTTGTAAACTTTCTTTTAAAATTACTTCTAAAACATAACAAACCTTCGTTCAAAATTAGAAAAAAATACGAGATTATTAAGTTTACATGAACGACTCGGAGATATTTTAATAATAATTTTGTCGAGTTTTTGTTTAAAATTAAATAATTAAAGCGATAATATTTGCATTTTTCTTCTTTCTTCCTTTAAGACTTTACTAAACTTTGCGAAATAAAAACAAAACAAATGACTTGCAGGCTTCTAACTTGTTAAAAACTGCTACGTCATTCATTTAATGCAAATATCTCGAAACTACTACACGTAAACTATTGACCTGTGGCATTTTCAACCAGTTGCTTAACATTTATTTAAAAATGTGTCAGGGGAGGGGAGACATTTTCTATTGCTGGGGTATACATAAGATTATTCTATCAAAAGAAAAAAAGATAGTCTATCTTGGAAAAAGTGGTGAACATGCCTCTCGCTCTCCCCACTCCACTTCCTGTGAAAATTACACTTTTGTTTTGAGATAATAAAAGCATGTTACTAGGGGATAATTCTAAAATTTAAATAAAATTCAAATATTATATGCTTTTGATTTTTATCTAACCCTTTTTCGTTTTTTCATCTTTCACCTTTCCTCTGCTATACTGAAATTATTTTTTCAATTATTATGAAAATGTGCACAAAAGTAACTCGAGGATTATCTGCTCTAGCCGTCCCTAATTTAGAAATGATAGACTAGAAGAAAGGCAGCTAGTCAACATCACCCACCGCCAACTCTTAGTCTACTCTAATCGAATAGTGGAGTTGATCGAATATTATAACGTCCCCAAAATTGAAAGGGCAAGCATGTTCGGTGATGATATTCGAACCCGTGACTCTTAGCTTGCGAGATAACCACCAAGCTATGTTAGGCCCTCGCAAAAACTCAAAGTTACACTTGCAGAGAGAAGAAAACCATCTGCAACTCTTTTTTTTATATATATATTTTAAACAGAATAACTATTCCTTTCTATATCTGGGTAGGTAAGTCTTCTTATTTACTACGCCTCCTGGTGGATCAGCGGTACGTCTGAGAGCTCATAATGTTGAAAAACAATTTATTGTAACCTTCTCTAATGCATTATCTATAAGAAAACAGCCTTGCTATGTCACAGGTAAATTGTGCTGACTTTTCAGAAACACGTGCTATATAATGTTTGTTTGTTTTGAATTTCGCGCAAAGCT
>NW_013670896.1:50129-58925 GCF_000517525.1 Limulus polyphemus | reverse complement strand
AGAGGACTGAGTATGTTATATTAACACAATTCTTAATATAGAAATCTGTAAGTCACGTGGCATCCGTAGCTAGTGTAAAGTCATGGTGTAACGGAACCATATCGGAACCAGAACCGTATCGGCAATTTAGAATTGCACTTGTACTTAATGGTTTTGAAAGAAACAAAAAAATATAGATCATCTTGGGATTCCAGGGCCATACATAAAGAGATTTGCAACAAGTCATACTCCAGCCGTGGTAAGTAAAAATGCACTTCTTGTAACATGTGAGAATCTATAAACAAGACATTCACGTGCCACCACGCAATAGTTTGTTTGTTTGTAATTAAGCACAAAGCCTCACAATGGGTTATCTGTGCTCTGCCCACCACGGGTATCAAAACCCGGTTTCTAGCGTTATAAGTCCTCAGACATACCGCTGTGCCATTGGCTTCCTATCGTGCCTCACGATCCAGAAAGGATTACCATATTTACTTTGATAACTTATTATGCCGATTGAAATAGTCATCACTTCTAGCTGTAATAAATCGTACAAAAACAAAACAAAAAAAAACACGGCAAAAGCTAACAAAGCTTTATCGATGACCTGGGACTTCAACTTTCACAATGGCGTCACGTGAGTGTAGATAATAAATGTTTCCTAGCAATATGCTTGATCTAAATCAATTTATGTCTAACAAATATGGTTTATATCCTATAAATAATTAGCTATTTTATATTTTGCGTTACTTGAACACAATAAACTTAACAATAGTATTTAACAAATAAGAATTTGAGTAATAGGAATTATTGCCGTTCCTTGTCATACTCGCTAACCCTAACTAAACTTAAATGGGGTCTTATCAGACAAGGACATTTCCGAGCATGTAAACAAATATGATTAACACGAAAACATTTTCAAAAACACAAATAAATTATTTTAAACAATCCTGATTTTTGATCTGTTTCTGAGTCTAGATAAAAAGTTTTTCTAAAAGTAATCCTTTGTAGGTTTATTTTTCATAACTTGGCATTGTTTAATTGAAACTTACGAAGACTTTGTTTAAATCAAATAAAAAACAGCTAAAGCTAAACAAGCTCTAATACTTAAGAACCAGAAATGCTACATACTGAAAGGAATAATCAAACCTAACTACAAAGGAGCAAAAATCACTCGCTTCACAAAATTCCAGATTTTCATTCATTCCTTTAACATATACAATCAATTAATATTTTGGACGAAGTGACGTAAGTAAGGCTGAGAAGGGTATTGTTCATTTTAGGCATCATGGGATGTGTTTTGAAATAATTCTTTGCAGTTTTGAGCTTTTTTTTTTTTTTCGGGGAGAAATGGAGTTTGTTTGTAGTCTGTGTTCTTGCCCACTACAAGTATCGAAACCCGGTTTCTAACAATGTAAGTCCGCAGACATGCCGTTGTGTCACTAGAAGGCAGGGACGTAGGGATAATGTCCTATTACGTAGGCAAACGTCAAATATTGGAAAATAGGAGTCGTTAAATAAGTTCTTATGTGTTTAATCACTTAAGTATTCTTGCGTTCGTCCGTGTGGCTTTAAGACCAGAAGATCATCATAACTCAGTGTTTAATATCCATTTTTAGATGAATAAAAATAACAAATACAGAAAGGTGTTGAGGGGAGAATATCACCTGCTTTTTCCAAACGTTGTTTAACTTCTCTGTTCTATTCCGCCGACTCCACTACAATTCATCTCTGCTATACAATGCAACTCATTCACGTGAAACTTTCACTAGTTATAACTGAAAAGGAGCGTGACTCCCTCGTGTCAGAAGGATCTCCCAGCTGTTCAGATGGCAGCACCGTGCATTACAGTGACGAATGAGTCACTGTGCGGAGTAATTACTCGGGTAAACAAACAAAAAAGAAAGTTTCTGTATGAAATATGCTTTGCCAGGACAAATGAATAAACAGTAAAAATATATTACGTAAAAAAAGCACGTTCTCTCTCTCTCTCATTTTTTTTATCTTACTTCAAAAAATCACAGTTCTCGGCTTTTCATGGAATTTTATGGAAAATTCTTATATATTAATCTATATCACTGAAAGATAATAAATCCCGAGTGCTAAAGTCTAACTGTTAAGCTACATATATTCAAATACAAAGTGTGCGTGTAAACAAAACCTAAACCTACACCAAGCTATCTCCAAAAGACAACAACATGAACTATCAACCTAGCTGACTTGATGAGTTCCGATATAGCTCGGAACTGGAGAACTCGACAAATGAGAGATTTATTACCCGATAAAAGGAAATACGATTCATATCAACATCAGGTGAACAAACTTAACTGTTAAATTTAGTCTGAAAGCTGGATAACCTCAAACACTCTCGCTGTGAAAGTGGCCTCAAATACATAGGAAAGCTTTTTTAAAGTATGTTACTCCACTCCATTGGCCTGCCAGTAATTCTTAAGCTAGCTAAAGTGTATATATGTCACTTGTTTTAAAATTTTGGCCCATGGTTATAAAGTAAAAAAACTCTACTCAAAACTTGGTTAGTCTACCCAAGTAGAATGAAAGGTATCAATAATCTGGTAAGAACAACTTAAACCACTGTTCTTACCAAAGTATTGATACCTCTGCGTGGCTATCAGCTGACACAGTGAGTTTAGTAAAAATGTAAACTCCACTTATCCATTTCACGTGATGCTGGACAGACTTACATTACGTTCTCTGTTCCTTAGTTTTCAAATCCTATATACCCGGCTAAAATTAACTATTCACATTTCTCGAATCATCTGTACTTTTCCTAGGTTATAAACTGTTATTATGACCACTAGAATGGGAGTCCACCTTTAACCATAGGTTAATGTATCATTCAGTGTATAACGTCCCCTCATTTCAGAAGGCTAGACTTATCTTTGTACATTTATTTTCTAGTTTGTTAGGTTTACACCCACATGGCAACAGAAGCTCTAGTCCCCATCAAGTTGGCTTTTCCGCTCATCATTACAGAAAAAAATACTGAGACCCTAAAGATTTTCTTAACGATACTATCCCGGCGGTCGTCAAGCGTAATTCTCCCTCCTTTTGACCCAAGCCAGTGGTCACTCTTGTACCGAAGTTAACAAATACTCTCTGCTTGAAAGTACAAGCCAAGAATCAGATCTACAGTTTTTAGAATTTATCTTGTTTTTCTCTAAAATGTTGTACTTTTTCCTTCTCCAGAACGATGAAGCTTTATAACTAATTATTTGCGGATTTTCTCTACTACAACGAGACTTAACGTCCTAGGTTACTCGTAGCAACTCTCTAGGTGTGCTCTTTTTTAGGAACTTTTATTATCTAGATTAGGATAAGGCCTTTTTTTTTCTTTTACTTACTTCTACCACGTCTGCCAGGAGCTGTTTACAGTGAGCCAGCGAAATCTGAAAATGTAAATAAAATGTAAGACATTTCTGAGTAATTAACACTTAAGTGAAAAATATGTTCAAACTAAGAGAAAAGGAATGAGTCATGTTGTGAGATAGAAGTAAGTAGACTCGTAAAAAAGAGGTGAGGTTGTAAGGAAATAAGTTATGCGTGTAATAATGTAAGTAAACGACCAAGTAAGAAGATTTGTAATGAAGTAAACTTTAAAGTAGTTAAAAAGTAAACGCGTAAAAGGTAAGGAGCATGTAATTGTATAAGAATAATATTATAAGTGGATACAAAGTAGTAGTTTGTTGGATTTAGCGAAAAGCTACTAGATGGCTATTACACTAACGGTCCCTAAGTTTGACGTTCTACACTAGAGGGATAGCAGTTCCGAAACTAGGGGCGATTATCGCAGATGCGAAGTAAATAATATTGTAAGAAAAAACTAAGCAAATTAAAAAAATATATGAAGTAGACTTGGGTTAATTAAGAAGTAACGTGTAATTAGGTTAGTTGTTTGTATCATAAATAGAAGTTAATAAACATAAGTTATATTTTGAGCAAATATTTAAATAAAAGGCAAAGAAGGTAAGAAGGAAATTTTTAAATATCTAAGAAATAAACGTTTAACCAAAAGGTATTCTAACCTATTAGTAAGCAGTTAACACTTAAGTAAATGGTAAGCCTAACTTGTTAATACAAAACGTTCTGTTGTGTGATCTTTTCGTTTGTTGTTAAGCGCAAAGCTACACATTGGGCTGTCTGTGCTGTGCCCATCACGAGCATGGAAGCCTAGTTTTTAGCATTATAAGCCTTCAGACTTCTCGCTGAGACACTTAGGGGCACGTGTGATCTACGTGACGCTTTAAATCAGCGTCTAACTACCCTGCTTAAGATTTAGTACAATATCTGGTCTATTCTCGTTCAATTTAATGAAATTTATAATTTCATGATGTATTTTAGACAACAAAAAATAATTAATTAAGACTGGGGGGAGATAAAACTTTAATATTAAGACACATATTTCAAGATATTCATTCCATTCCGAATTAAAACCGAATATTAATTAGACTAAATACAACGATAAAATTAAAGCCAGTTTTAAATCAGTCATGGTAATAACTCTTATAACTATGTAGGGTTTAACAACAAGACCACAGGTCAGTGAAGAAGCGGTCATCGACCTCCAACAAAAATGGACATATACAAAGAGGCGGTCTGATGAAGACATAGTGAACGTGCAGAAGCACTCCTACAGTATCGATCGATACCGATTCTCAAACGCCAGACGGTCGCCCAGCGAGACGACTACACAGACCATATACCTCCCAAGTGGACGGGCGCAAGTTACGCAGGGCGAATAGTTTGGCATCTTACATAAGTATCAAGTAAGTGTTCTTTAAATAGTCTGTTCAAAGGCAGTTTGGACTTTTTGGGCTTTCAAACTCTTAACCGAAACATTAAGCAGTCGCGAAATGTTAAAACAGATTTTAGTTTTAGAAAGCATATTGTTAAATATGCATCTGAGCTTCCAGTCTAAAGGTGATGGCTTCGCCATTTCTTGTACTATTCCTATTCACTTGTTTGTTTCAGAATTTTCACGCAAAGATACACGAAGGGGTTACCAGTGCCGGATTAACCATTAGGCAAACGAGGCAGCTGCCTCAGGACCCCCCGCAAATATATTGTTAACATTATGAATATTGCGATATTTGATTTATATATTTATTTCTTATATTTGAATATTTGTTTTTATAACAATAAAGTTTTTTATTATTATTATTATATTTGAAAGGGCCTCCATTAGGATATTTGCCTGAGGGTATCCACATATCTCAATCCGGCCCTGCCTGTGCATAGCTGTCCCTAATTTCGAAATTATAGACTAAAAGAACGGCAAATAGTCAACAGCACACAACGCCAACTCCCAGGCCACTCTGGTTGGACCGAATAATGGAATTTGACTGTCATTATTATATCGCACCTACAGCTCCAAAGTGCGTAACGCATTTTTGCGTCAACGGGCCAAGAACCTCGAATAATCAAACTGACAGTCAGAGCAATTTAGAACTCGGACACGCCAAGTCCAGCACTGTACACATCCAAATTATTTTCGTGACTGTTTTAAAAGGTATTTCATAAGAAAAAACAACAACAACAGTAAATCCAGTACTGGATAAGCGTCCTTGTAATATTACGTGTAACAATAATGGAAAACAAACAAAATGAAATGTTGTTCTACAAAGCATTCCGTTCCGGAGCTGTCTCGGTAAATCGGTTCAACCAAAAAAAAGGATATGAATAATTATTATTATCAAAAGTTATAAAAGTTGATGTTACAGGTTGCGTTACTACAGGTTGCGTTACAGAATAACTAAGACAACCAAACTTCATAAGTCCAAAGAAACACTAACGTTGTGCTGTCTACAATGCCTGTCAAAAGATAAATAAAATAGAAACAGATAAATTAAGATACCATTTTTAAAATGCATAAAACGCTAGGCTCATTTACCTATAACTTAAATCGTGTTTATTATTTTTTTATATTCCAATATTAATTACTCTCGTAGTATTGAGAGCCCTCTGGTGTTCTTTGGTTATTTGTGGTGTCAGTTTCAAACATACTGTTTAAAATAAAAAGTAGAACGCGTATAGTCAGTTATTTCACCCACGGCAGTCAAAATTATTCAACATTTTATGTATGCATAAATAAATATAGGAATATTTTTCGCGTTTATTGTGGATTATTTCAATCCTTCGTTCTGATTCCTAATTTTTTTTTTTCTGTCATGTTTTGAGAGTCCTGTGTGATAGCCATAGATGTGGACAATGACAAACAGCAGGTTTTCACCAAAACCAGCGCACGGTCTTCTGTGGAAACTTACCACAGTAACACGGCCTGCACGTGCCCGCGTGTGAAAATCTCATTGTTGTTTAGTGCATCAGGGTTGCCAGGTTGGCATTTTTCTACCGTGGCTGGCCATTAAAATTTAGGTTTGCCCCTTTTTTCATATTTTGGCCAAAAATGTTTGAGTAAATTTGTTCAATTTTCCGTACAATTTTATTTCGTTTCTGTTTATATTTATATATACCTCTACGAGATGAAACGATGCTTGTACAACTTCGTACAAGACTACTAGCGCTGTATTAATAAGTAGTGGTAGAACGTTTTACATGCTGTGACGTGTATTTCAGTGCGGACATTGAAGAAATTAAACGAGTTTTATTTCTTAAATCTGATAACCTAAGTGGAAACCGTATTATGATATTGCGAAAAGAAAGTAACAAAACAAAATGAGCAAATTGCCTTAGAGGAACAAGAAGAAGATGAGGACTTAACAATTTTATTGTAATTTGAGACGAGTTATTTTAATTCTTAGTGTATTGTTGCGTCAGCGAGTCACATGACTACCGTGACGCCACGTTTCTAGAACTATCCCGTATCTTGGCGAATGCTCTAGTATTTGCTAGATATAGGGTAGTTTGGTATATATAAGAGGGGACAACGTGACGCGAGATAAAGGTAATGCAATGTGTGTGGAGATAGTGAGTAATTGATCTGCAGTCAGAAGTATTATTGAGCACGTTCGTTGTTATAGCGTTTGTTTAGCGCGATTGTTGAAGTTAAGTGTATCGGTAAAGTTGTATTCGGAAAGAATAAACCAGGTTTATTAAGTAAAGAACTTGTGTCGCTAAAGTTTCGTCGGAACGAAGTTACGGAAAGTTAATTAACAAACGGAGACGTAACAGTATTATAATTTTTTTATTATATATTATAATAAAATATGATATTTTTAAGATCGATTTTTGTTTTATAGTAGTGTTTTGTATGGAGTTTAGGAGTTGGCCTTTTTTAACCATTAATCTGACCATAAATCTTCACAACCATCTGGCAACCCTGTAGTGCATTGTTGTTACGTCACGATCACTGAAGACAGAAAATCGCTTCGTTTCCAGTCCGATTTCCTTTCATTTGAAACGTACATGTGCGAATTTTCATTAATAACCGAAGGATCGATATGATGCAGCTTCAGTCTTTATCTTTCATCACAGTTTACCTCGGCAAATAATCTAAGTTATTGGGGTTTAACGTTAAAAGCACTTCTTTCCAGACAGCTCCAGAGCATTTTTAAATCAAAATATTCGCTTTGAAAAAGCAGTCTCTTCGGGAATAACTCTCAGCCACGTGAATAATGAAACATTACAGCAAACTCAGGTTTATACTTTGTACGAGTCACGTGCTTTTTTCAACTTTCTGAAATATTTAGAGAAACACTAATTTAAAATTGCACATTCTAGTTATTTCTAATATGGGGAATCTAATGAGTTTCATTTCAAAGAGCTTTCTTCATCAAAAGGTTTTTAGCACATTAACGTGACTGTTTCGGTGTTTTTTGTTTCATAAATTTGTATAAAGCCACACAAGAGCTATCTGCGCATAGCTTTCCTTAATTCTGAACTGATAAACTAAAGAGAAGGCAGCTAATCAACAGTACCTTCAACCTACTTTTAAGCTACTGTTTCTGGTCGGATTCTAGGATTTGACTGTCACTCGTACAACACACCTACAGCCCCAAAGTGTGGATCGCGTTTTTATGACAAGGAGTCTCGAACCACGAATCCTCAGATTCACAGTACTAACCACTATACTAAGCCCAACCTCAAGTTAAAATGAATTTGGTCTGTCAAGTGCTATAAATCTGTTTGAATTAATGTTATAATATCACATGAAAATCGTGTACTTAAAGTTCAAAACCAAGTTTGTATATTAATTTGTTAATCTTTTAAAAGACAAGTTCTCGTACATGAAGGCGAAACGGAATGATATTAATATATTCATCGAAATACGTACATTTATTTTTCGCTGGAAATGCTGCATTATTTCTCCGAGGGGGGTTCTTGACGATGACCAACATGTCTTTAAAAATAAAACGATGACTTGTTGTTCGAGCTTTGTTTTGTTATAAAAATTAGTACCGATTATTTTTCTTTTCTAAAAATTACAAAGCCGGGCGTTCCACACTTGTATGCCATGGGTGCGCTATTAGAGTGACAGTCAAATCCCACTATTTGGTCAGATAAGAATGGCCCACGAGAAGGTGCTGGATATTTTGACTATCTGCCTTCTCTCTAACCTATCAATTCCAAACTTGGAGAAGGCTATACGTAATTAGCCCTAGAGTAGTTTTGCACGAAATTCTGAAACAAAAACAACAACAGAAAATGTAAATATTACGGTTAACAAACGTCCGTGTAGTAGTATTATATCTTTAATAAACATTACGGTTAACAAACGTTCGTGTAGTAGTATTATATCTTTAATAAACATTACGGTTAACAAACGTTCGTGTACTAGTATTATATCTTTAATAAACATTACGGTTAACAAACGTTCGTGTAGTAGTATTATATCTTTAATAA
>NW_013670896.1:47545-49424 GCF_000517525.1 Limulus polyphemus | reverse complement strand
ACTATTTGGTCAGATAAGAATGGCCCACGAGAAGGTGCTGGATATTTTGACTATCTGCCTTCTCTCTAACCTATCAATTCCAAACTTGGAGAAGGCTATACGTAATTAGCCCTAGAGTAGTTTTGCACGAAATTCTGAAACAAAAACAACAACAGAAAATGTTAACATTACGGTTAACAAACGTCCGTGTAGTAGTATTATATATTTAACATTACGGTTAACAAATGTTCGTGTAGTAGTATTATATCTTTAAACATTACGGTTAACAAACGTCCCAAAACACACGCACTGTAAAGTACCGGCACTCTGCATAGAGGTAACATCTGAGCATGCGCCACATAATAAGAGTTGCGTATTGCTGTTTTGTCAAAAGCTGAATCATGGAGGAATCGTACATGTAGTGAGGAGTGTGTGGTTAATTTTTAGGCAAAGGTGGCGCTGATATAATTCCAGAACCATTCACGGCACGAGTATATACGTCACCACAGAAGTGATCTCTCCTCAGTGAGAAAACAGCACGGAAGTTAAATAGATTAACTTCTTTCATACCGAAAGGCTATTTTCCCCCTATTTTTAATTTGCTTATTTACTATTAAACCTGAGATTGAGACAACCACTCGTCTGAACTTTGGTGACACTATACAGAGGTGAGTGGGTATGTCTTATGTTCATCTACTTGTACCGATTTCCTCCTTCCCCCTACCCCTCGGTTAGGTTCCTGCATAAAATAGTGTATGGAGTGAATTTTTAGGGCTATACAACGCGGAGATAAAAAAAACGACAAACCTTTCAAAAACTACTTCAAGACAAATAACAGTGTAGATAAGAGTGTGAAAAATGAAGTTTCCCCAAAAATAGTTGATAGACGACGTCCACTCTCGATTCTAATAGTAAGAGCACCAACATACATTATTTTGTTGTATGTCTGTTACGTTTGAAAAGCTTCGAAAAACAACTAATGATTAAAAGCCCGTGCTTAATAGAAGTTTAATTGTTTTTTGTTTTTTATATTTGCATGCATTATTCCCGGCATTCACCTTCTGCTAACTGACATGACTCGGAATTACGATATTTGTCCGGGGGGTCGTGATGAAAATTTTAATGACCAATAAGAACGCGGTGTTTCATATTATAAGGTTAAAGTCCGGAAGTCTGAAATGCATCGTTAACATCACAGTGCACTGAAAAATTTATTATTGTTAACTAGCATCATGTTAATACGCGATACATATTTATATGTGTAACTTCCAAACAACTAATGATAAACATAATTTATTTGTAACTTTGTGTTAGATATTTGTATGTTATTTACTTCTGCAGTTACATATCACAAAGTTCGATCTGTTTAACTATAGAAATATAAATGGCTTGCACAAAATATATAGATATATTATAAATTGAAACATATTGAACTAGAATATCCTCGTTTACTTGACGTTGTGATTTAAGAATTACCCGTTTTAATTAATAGATTTGGAACTAATTAATTAACTAGACGTATATTCTTGCTTGTTACTTATTTTTAACAATAAGTATATTGAAGATCGTATTATTAGAGAAAGATTCGTATTTCTGTTATATGTTTATAGTTTTTAGAAGTTTTAGTACCTTTAATCCTAGAAATACAGATGGGGTTCGATCCTATCAAATGTTTTAAACGCATTTTCAACTATTTATGTTCCAAATTTCTTGTTGGTCCATTTTGTTGGATACGGGGTCTCTAAGAGCATAACAGTCGCGTAGAAACGTTTATACAAAAATACCACTAATACAAAAATACCATCAATATTGTCATTAATACCACTAATACAAAATACCACCAATAGTTTAATTAATACCACTAATACAAAGATACCATCAATATTGTAATTAATACCCC
>NW_013670896.1:43178-46545 GCF_000517525.1 Limulus polyphemus | reverse complement strand
ATAATTAATACCACTAATACAAAGATACCATCAATAGTATAATTAATACCACTAATACAAAGATACCGTCAATAGTATAATTAATACCACTAATACAAATATACCATCAATAGTATAATTAATACCACTAATACAAAAATACCATCAATAGTATAATTAATACCACTAATACAAAGATACCGTCAATAGTATAATTGATACCACTAATACAAAGATACCATCAATAGTATAATTAATACCACTAATACAAAGATACCGTCAATAGTATAATTGATACCACTAATACAAAGATACCGTCAATAGTATAATTGATACCACTAATACAAAGATACCATCAATAGTATAATTGATACCACTAATACAAAGATACCGTCAATAGTATAATTAATACCACTAATACAAAGATACCGTCAATAGTATAATTGATACCACTAATACAAAGATACCATCAATAGTGTAATTAATACCACCAATTACTGATGGAATACCATAGTGATTTCTTCCATTTTTTTAAAACTGAACAGACAAAAACATAAAATTAGTGAAAATGATGTAATATAAAGACCTCCACCGTAGTTAAATGTGTATAAACAAATTGATACGTTATGGAGTTCCTCAATATTTCTAAGTTACTAGCCTAAAGAAATAATTTGTTTCAAGCTGCTACATTTAAAGCACAGCAGTAATTAATGGGAACAATATTCACCCCCACATTTCAGAAAATTTAGTTTGTAATATATTATTATGATTAAGGGATTACTAAAAAAAAAATGTACTAACCAAGAATCAGTTAGACAAAAAGTTGTAAGTGCGAGAAATTAGTATCGTGTCGAGTGGCAAGGATAGGTTTTAGAATAAAGAGTAACCCTAGAGTTTGCGGTGGGTGCTGTTTACTTCCTTCTAGTCTATCACTTCAAAATTAGGGACTGGTAGCGCATATATCCCTCGTGCAGATTTTGTATTTTTGACTAACCGAAATCTTCTAAGCTAGTCGAAACTCGTGAGGTATTATTGGGTTTATGGCCGAAAATATCATAAGCAACGAAGGTACCCAACTGATGAACAAGGCATTCTAATATTTACAATTATATAGTATAGTTGATTTGCTATATTGATGGCCGGGTTGGTTTTTAGTTTCACTTTGCGTACACAGCTTACTCTGATCAGATTGTGTCCTTATACTTAAATTCTAGCTCTCTTTATTTTACTGGTGTTTTTTGATTGTTTAAGTTTGTCTCAACACAAAGATTGATCACTGTCATAGAATGGGACTCCCGTTATCATATCAGTTTCCTCTGAACCTAGAAAAACAGAGCCATTAAAAACTTTAAAGTGTTTGTGTTCTATAATGTGTTCATACTTGTTTTACCAAATTGGTTTGCTTTAGACACTTGATTTTCTTGTGTGCCAGAATGTTTCTTTTTCTTTAGATGCGTGTTGTTTTTAAAGATCTGGCTTTCTTTAAACTTAGGCGTGAAGACAACGTTAATTAAAACACTGTTTTTAATATCAAGACCTGACACGTTTTGGCGGCTCTTGATTGCGCAAAGGTGTCTTTATACCCTTGACATTAGCTTTCCTCTTTTACACAGATTATACCATTATGCACAAGGTGAAGAGTGCAGTCAGGGATATCGAAACGTGTCAGACCCTTACATTAAAAACCGTGTTTTAATACATGTTTTATAACGCTATTTTTCTGCCTTAGTTTGATAGGTTTGAGCATGAAGAAGTCTGTATCTACATATTCTCTGCCACGTTATTTTGTTTTCTTTAAATATTTACCCCGTCCAAGTTACTCGGCTGTAAGCTTGAAGGTTTATAAGGCAAAAATTCGGTGGACACAGGACAAATAACTCATTGAGCAGCTTTATGATAAATGTAACAGAAAATCGTTAAACGTTTGCTATTCATTTCTATCATGCATAATTCATTTATTGTTTTAAAAAAATATTATTATTCTCTGCACATTTTTTTCTATAAACTTTTGCTTTTCTTATTTGCCAGAATGAATTTTCACTTTCAGACACTTGCGCCTTTCGTCTGTCACGACACATTTTCTCTTTAACTGGACACTTGGTCTTCTCAGGATGTAATTATTCTTTAGAAGATTGCTTTTCGTGTCTCATGGAACGTATATTTATTTACAGGTTTGTCTGGTTATATCTTTTCGGTGTACTTCCTATCTCAAATCTTATTGTTTTCCCAAGAGACCCGAGGTTCCTTTCGTGATCTTATCTTTTCTCATTTACACAGCCAAGTTTCTGATCCAAAGATGGCCAGCTCGGAAAGGAAGGTACCCATCCGTAAGACGGACTCCCACATCATCGACCAGGAATTCAGCTCCATCCGGGAACGTTTTGAGGCCGAGATGAAACGAATGGAGGATGAGATGAGTAGGTTCCGGTCCCAGTTGATGGATCGTGAGCGGAATTCTGTAAGCTCTAGTCAAAGTCATCGCACCAGCACCATGCATTCGTCAAAATCAACCAATGAGGGCACCGCGCATAAGTCCGAGTTTAAATCGTGGCTGGACGGGCTGGACTCTCCTCTAATCCACGAGGGAGAAGACGGTAAAGAACTGAAGTTGCGGTTTGACGTGAGTCAGTACGCCCCCGAAGAAATCGTGGTGAAGACTGTGGATAACCGCTTACAGGTAGGCTTAACGTGAGTCAGTACGCCCCCGAGGAAATCGTGGTCAAGACTGTGGATAACCGCTTACAGGTAGGCTTAACAGGTTCTATTCTAGCCTAGTCAGCGACTGTTTTAGTCGAGGTAGCACGTTCGGGCAGTTGTTGTGTCACGTAAGTATCATCAAAACCATAACACTGTGTCACAACTCGTTCATTATCTATTAAAAACACAGACCGTTAACCTATCCAACATTTTTTTTTAGTCTCGTGGAGCTGACTTGGCACAATTCTTGACAACCGAGTTTCTTCAGAATGTTACACTAATACATCAGTAATACATCATGTTTACAAAGTACGAGTCATAACACGTCTCTTCCTGACTTAATCAGACCAGAGGGGGTGGTGTGTAATTGAATTCTACCACATTACCTCTTACGCCTAAATTACTTGATAAAATTAAAGCGAACCAAACCAGGATTATCGATTGACAACAAACAAGATAACGTAGATGTGCGTTTATATTTACTAACACAGTTTTTCCCTAGTGTTTGTGTGGCTTGGTTCCATGGAGAACACTGCTGACACCAATCGTGTCATCTCGTTATATTGTTTCTATGTAAACTAAAATCATCCTGACTGTAATCTTACCCAAGTACATAACTGTTTACTAAACTCAACCCAAGTGCATAACTATTTACTAAACTCAACCCAAGTACATAACTATTTACTAAACT
>NW_013670896.1:38853-42178 GCF_000517525.1 Limulus polyphemus | reverse complement strand
CAACCCAAGTACCTAACTGTTTACTAAACTCAACCCAAGTACCTAACTATTTACTAAACTCAACCCAAGTACCTAACTATTTACTAAACTCAACCCAAGTACCTAACTATTTACTAAACTCAACCCAAGTACCTAACTATTTACTAAACTCAACCCAAGTACCTAACTATTTACTAAACTCAACCCAAGTACCTAACTGTTTACTAAACTCAACCCAAGTACCTAACTATTTACTAAACTCAACCCAAGTACATAACTATTTACTAAACTCAACCCAAGTACCTAACTATTGACTAAACTCAACCCAAGTACCTAACTATTTACTAAACTCAACCCAAGTACCTAACTATTTACTAAACTCAACCCAAGTACCTAACTATTTACTAAACTCAACCCAAGTACCTAACTATTTACTAAACTCAACCCAAGTACCTAACTATTGACTAAACTCAACCCAAGTACCTAACTGTTTACTAAACTCAACAGCAAAGTTAAGTGTACCGAGCAATGATGCCAAGGGCTGTGACGTAATGTTTTCATTTCCAGTTCGAAAAATAAACGTTTACGTAAGTTGATTTCGCAACAAAATTCCAATGTTCACATGAAGGTGGGTTAAAGGTTAAAGTATCGAAAAGAGACAGGCAGAATAATTTTCTTCTCAAACAGAAACGTTACTTGATGAGACGAATTTTAATGGTCTGTAGTAATTTTAAGGTCAGCTTTACCTGATAAATAAGTACGAATATCACCAGGAATCATTTTTAGAGAACTTGGACAAAAGTAGTTCGGTATAGATGCCTACTGCATAAAATCTACGATGTTCTAAAACTTTCTGTCTTTTTATACGTGATATAAGAATTGTGTTGAAAAGCAATGTTTTGATATTATACTCGTACATAAACTATAAACTGATGAAGCTGGTGAGATTCAAATACAGTGTTGTCATGGAAACTAGTAGTCAATACCTATTACTATCAGGAAGTAATGACGTCACGGCTAGCCGTCGCGGTCGTGGAAAATAATTAATAGTGACGGAATGAGTTCCTACACGTTGAGTAAAAACAGATTCCAACCGGTTTAAAGAAACCTCACTTGATTGGTTGGTTAATTGCGTGATGGTTGGCTAGCATGTTGACCGAATTAAATATAGTAACTGCATACCACAGTTTAATTAGCAGGGTACTGGCATGTTGACCGGATGGAATATAGTAACTGCATACCACAGTTTAATTAGGCAGGGTACTGGCATGTTGACCGGATGGAATATAGTAACTGCATACCACAGTTTAATTGGCAGGGTACTGACATGTTGACCGGATGGAATATAGTAACTGCATACCACAGTTTAATTGGCAGGGTACTAGTATATTGATCACATGGAAGGTAGTATCTGTAAACCACAGTTTAGCTGGTAGGGTACTTTTATGCTGGTCACATGGAATATATGGTACCTATATACAAGTTTGGCTGGCAGGGTACTATTGTTCTGGACAGATGGAACTTGGTACTTGTATATCATATATCAGTTAGCAGGTACTAGTATGCTGTCTGTGTAATTGGCAGGATAGTCACATAAAACCTAATTATTAATAGCTAGAATCGTTATATGTTGTGTTTTTAAGTCATTTTACTTTGCTTTATCATCTCCAAGATGGTTCTTAAAGAAAGTTCGACCTACCTAAAAATTGAGTGTCTATTGTATAACAGTCCGGAAAATAAGAACCAGTCTAATGAGAATTTTATTCGAGACCTTGACAAATAGTGGCCTCTCCGTGTTAATAAACAGCACGAAACATCTGTGTGTGTGGTGTCAAAAAAAAAAAAAGATTAGTTATCAGGCTTAAAGATTCTGGCCCGATATGGCCAGGTGTTTAGGGCTCTTGCCTCGCAATCTGAGGGTCTCGGGTTCGAATCCTCATCCCACCAAACGTGCTCTCCCTTTCAGCCGCGGGGGCGTTATAATATGATGGTCAAACCCACTATTCGTTGGTAAATGAGTGGCCCAAGAGTTGGCGGTGGGTGGTGATGCCCAGCTACCTTCCCTCTAGCCTTTCACTGCTAAATTATGGACGGCTAGCGCAGATAGCTCTCGTGTAGCTTCGCGCGAAATATAAAACAAATCAAACCTAACTTTAGGCATGAAAACAAGTAGAAGTCAGTCTGATATAAAAAAAGTCTTAAAAGTTCTTCGTACAGAGATACGTATTTCTTAAACAATATGTAATGTAGGTTTATACGAGTTGAGCAAAAGTAAAGAGGAATGTAATACTATGTGAACTATCCATATATGCGTCTACGAGGCCTTAATGTACTATATCCAGCGTCTAAGAGGCCTTAATGTACTATACCCAGTTGCTACGAGGCCTTAATGTACTATATCCAGCGTCTTAGAGGCCTTAATGTACTATATCCAGTTGCTACGAGAGCTTAATGTACTATATCCAGTTGCTACGAGGCCTTAATGTACTATATCCAGTGCCTTCGAGGCCTAATTCCGGGGCTCATCAGGCCGGCTGGGATATAACAGACAGTAGTGATCTAGACACTGCCTATATCATCAAACTGCTCGGAAACAAAATGTAAGAATTTAGAAGTGAAGCAGCTTTGTCAGAAGATAAAAAGTTGTGCAGTTAGAGATTTGATTTGGGCATGTTTTGAGGTACGATGTAAATAGGGGAAAAATTATAAGTGAAATATATATATATATATATATATATATATAATAAGCAGTTGGATAACAACTTCTCTGACCTTCTATCTTGGTATCAATCTAAGTAACAATTTAAGATGGGCAAATCGTAAAACCTAATGACATTTGTGAGATCGAAACGAGCGTTAGGCCCTCTGCCCTGGAGTAATGGACCCCCGCTCTTTTCCGACGACTTTACGGTAGTTCTTTAATCGTGAGATTTAAAAATTCACCCTATTTCGCGAAACTTGCATTCAAGTAAAGACACTCGGGAATAATTAGTTCAGTATATTGATAATGCATGTCTGTGATGGCTCCGACACCCGGTCTGTTGGGGTTCGGCATCCTATTAGAACATTGCCGAATTCAAATGTTTTTCAGGGTATTTCTACAGTAAACTATTAATCGTTATAACAAAAATAGGATGTTAGACAGATCTCTAAAAGTTACTCGGATTTCATTAATATGACGCTCAGCTGTGGTGAGGTTTTCTGTAGAATCAATGAATTGTTCTTCAATCGTACATTGTCAATGGAACAAATGAAACCACCAGATGAATGGCATCGTCACCTAACGATCGTGGTTGTATAAATTAGGCCTAGCAATTGTATTATAATTGTAGATAGCTTTTATATG
>NW_013670896.1:36447-37877 GCF_000517525.1 Limulus polyphemus | reverse complement strand
GTATCGGTAAAGTTTCTTCGGAAAGAATTTATACAGAAAATTAACTAACGAACGGAGGCGTAACAATAGGTTTAGCAAAATATAAAAAATAATTCTCCATACCTTCACAATAAGAACAAAATATTAAGTTCACAGGTATTCGAATGTTTTGAATCATATTTTGACGCCTCCCAGTGGCGCAGCGGTATGTCTGCAGACTTACAACGCTAGAAGCCGGGTTTCGATACCCGTGGTGGACAGATAGCCCATTGTGTAGCTTTGTGCTTAATTCCAAACAAACATATTTTGACTCGAATTTCCCAAACCGCGAAATCTGAACCAAAGTAAAACGACCAAATGTAGTCCATATTTAGTTTCTGAGAGTGTTACCTAGGGGTCGTAGGTCACGTATCATTACGCCATTAGATTACCTTTTTATGTGCGTGTGTTTGTGAACATTTTCTGATTTTGATCAAATTTGGTAAAAATGTTGAGTCTTCCCCAAGGATCAATTGATTATCTTTTGGTGAATGTTGCTCAAAAGTCAAGGTCGTTATTAGAGTCAAAATTCGAGAACAAATTGATATATAAAGATGGTCTTGGAACCCAAATCTTTGTTTTAGTGTGAGGAGTTGTTTGGTGTGTTTTTTAGGGTTGCACTCTCTTTCATTTTAGTTAATTACACTGTAGAAATAGTTATATTAGAAGGACGTGTTTATTATACCAGAATTGTGTGTTAAGTCTCCTAATAAGAAAATAACTAAAGATCAAAAAATAAATAACTCGTAACGCCACAAACCTAATAACTCCAGCACATTCAAAAGGTGGACCTACCTCGTGTTACGTGGTTGCGCATTAGTCGTGAGGCTAACGTCTGAGGTCATTTCCCTCTGTTGATGATGGTTCTGTTTTATAAAAATGACACTGCGAAATTTCAGAAAACATTTGAACATATACAGGTAAAAAAATGTTACATGCGTCAATGTCTTGTAAAGGCAGTTGATATAACGTAACACCGACCTGCTTCAGTATGAAGCAATAACAACGATAATGCTTCACTGGCGTTATTCTGATGATTGTACTTTGTAAGTTAAAGTATCAAATACTGTGAGAGACAATGATAGCGGGTTGAAAACGTTAGTATCAAATACTGTAAGAGACAATAATAGCGTGTTGAAAACGTTAGTATCAAATACTGTTAGAGACAATAATAGCGTGTTGAAAACGTTAGTATCAAATACTGTAAGAGACAATAATAGCGTGTTGAAAACGTTAGTAGCAAATACTGTAAGAGACAATAATAGCGTGTTGAAAATGTTAGTATCAAATACTGTAAGAGACAATAATAGCGTATTGAAAACGTTAGTATCAAATACTGTAAGAGACAATAATAGCGTATTGAAAACGTTAGTATCAAATACTGTAAGAGACAATAATAGCGTATTGAAAAC
>NW_013670896.1:34190-35447 GCF_000517525.1 Limulus polyphemus | reverse complement strand
ATCAAATACTGTGAGAGACAATAATAGCGTATTGAACACGTTAGTGTCAAATACTGTGAGAGACAATAATAGCGGGTTGAACACGTTAGTATCAATTACTGTGAGAGACAATAATAGCGTGTTGAACACGTTAGTATCAAATACTGTACGAGACAATAATAGCGTATTGAAAACGTTAGTATCAAATACTGTAAGAGACAATAATAGCGTGTTGAAAACGTTAGTATCAAATACTGTGAGAGACAATAATAGCGTGTTGAAAACGTTAGTATCAAATACTGTACGAGACAATAATAGCGTATTGAACACGTTAGTATCAAATACTGTACGAGACAATAATAGCGTATTGAACACGTTAGTATCAAATACTGTGAGAGACAATAATAGCGTATTGAACACGTTAGTATCAAATACTGTGAGAGACAATAATAGCGTTTGAACACGTTAGTATCAAATACTGTAAGAGACAATAATAGCGGGTTGAAAACGTTAGTATCAAATACTGTGAGAGACAATAATAGCGTATTGAACACGTTTGTATCAAATACTGTGAGAGACAATAATAGCGTATTGAACACGTTAGTATCAAATACCGTAAGAGACAATAATAGCGTATTGAACACGTTTGTATCAAATACTGTAAGAGACAATAATAGCGTCTTGAAAACGTTAGTATCAAATACTGTAAGACAATAATAGCGGGTTGAAAACGTTAGTATCAAATACTGTGAGAGACAATAATAGCGTATTGAACACGTTTGTATCAAATACTGTGAGAGACAATAATAGCGTATTGAACACGTTAGTATCAAATACTGTGAGAGACAATAATAGCGTATTGAACACGTTAGTATCAAATACTGTGAGAAACAATAATAGCGTGTTGAAAACGTTAGTATCAAATACTGTAAGAGACAATAATAGCGGGTTGAAAACGTTAGCATCAAATACTGTGAGAGACAATAATAGAGTATTGAACACGTTTGTATCAAATACTGTGAGAGACAATAATAGCGTATTGAACACGTTAGTATCAAATACTGTGAGAGACAATAATAGCGTATTGAACACGTTAGTATCAAATACTGTAAGAGACAATAATAGCGTATTGAACACGTTAGTATCAAATACTGTAAGAGACAATAATAGCGTATTGAACACGTTAGTATCAAATACTGTAAGAGACAATAATAGCGTGTTGAAAACGTTAGTATCAAATACTGTAAGAGACAATAATAGCGGGTTGAAAACGTTAGC
>NW_013670896.1:30766-33190 GCF_000517525.1 Limulus polyphemus | reverse complement strand
GAGTAAATATAAAATTGTTTTATTTACTCTACTGTACATTGTTTTATTTACTCTACTGTACATTTATTTACTCTACTGTACAACAATGTACAGTGTAGTAAACATAAATGTACAGTAATAATATACAAAAATCACACGTTGAAAACGTTAGCATCAAATACTGTGAGAGACAATAATAGCGTATTGAACACGTTAGTATCAAATACTGTAAGAGACAATAATAGCGTGTTGAGAACGTTAGTAGCAAATACTGTAAGAGACAATAATAGCGTGTTGAAAACGTTAGTAACAAATACTGTAAGAGACAATAATAGCGTATTGAACACGTTAGTATCAAATACTGTAAGAGACAATAATAGCGTATTGAACACGTTAGTATCAAATACTGTAAGAGACAATAATAGCGTGTTGAAAACGTTAGTATCAAATACTGTTAGAGACAATAATAGCGTGTTGAAAACGTTAGTATCAAATACTGTGAGAAACAATAATAGCGTATTGAAAACGTTAGTATCAAATACCGTAAGAGACAATGATAGCGTGTTTTTCTCGACGGGAAGTTTTTTAACTTCAGTGTTTGTAAATAAATTTTATATAAATCCATTGACGTCACTGTTAAAGAACAGTCGGTATCACTTCGTACTTTTCGTGTTGTTAAACACGAAGCTGCACAATGGGCTGTTTTGTTACTTCTGCAAGGATCGAAACTCGAATTTTAGCACAACAAGCCCTCAAGCTTACCACTGATTCACCGAAGGGCTCGAACAGTCGATTATGTCTACAGAAATACGTTTTGAAGGTGTATAATCGAATAAGCTTTTCGCCTAAGTATTAAAAAAAACATTTATCATTACGATCAAAGCCGTAGAACTATTTTTCCAAAGCGTTATATCTGGAGAGATTGATGCGTCTGATCCCTAAAAGCTTAGTCTACAGTTTTATATTTGAAAGTGAGTAAACATCAAATCCTCATAAATCATGTGACTTAGGGCGTTTCCATCAGTGTCTGATGTTCATGTACAACAGAAATGTAAAGGTTTATTAGAAAAATAATGTGTGCTTTGGAAGACAGTATACATACGGACGACAGACAACGTTCGATAACGATGGAACTTCGCTGTTATTGATTGTAAAATCGTGCAGCCTTTGGTGTAACGTAACATTGCTGTTAAAGGTCAAACCACTATTTTTAGTTACCTTTAAAACTGATAGTTTTATAAACTTGTTTCAATAACATAGTCTATCTAAACAAAAACGTTAAAATAATAATTAGCCCGTCTTTTAACGAACTTGTGAAAATAAGGGTTAACTTATCTTTCACTGAACCGATGAAACAAACCCATAAAAATGGAGGTTAAGCTGTTTTTAACTAACTCATGAAAATGAAGGTTTGCCCATCTTTTAAGGACCCCATGAAAATAAGGATAGTTATTTTTTTTTAATAAGCGGAACGCTGGTGTGTAACTTTATCCTTGTCAAACTCGTGAGAGATAGTTGTGACCATTTTTTAAAGAGTTTACTAACCTTATCATTATATTCGAAACCTGCATTATGTTTTTATCCCACATTAAATAGAAGGGTAACGCACCTGTAAAAACTGTCATCAAACGAAACCACAACGGTAACTATTGTTTAGGTTTTTATGAGTAATTAACATATCGTAGGGGCTCCGAGGGACTACTTGGTCCTTCATCACTGTCCTTGCACACTTACCTAGAGGAAAAGAGAGGAAACTTAAACCCTTCCTTAACTTATTATAAGTTAATCGATCCCATTGTTAAACTCTTTGTAATGTGTTGGTCTCCATAAACGACAATAAAAACTCATTGCATAAGCCAACCACCCCGTTAGAAAAATGAAACTGTCTTAACTAGAGCTTAACCTATCTTTTTCCAAATTTTAAACATCCTGTTATCTTCTGGTTACAGCATAGAGAAATTATACTCGTCATAACCAAAACATTAGAAAATAAATACGCTATTATTGTCTCTCACAGTATTTGATACTAACGTTTTCAATACGCTATTATTGTCTCTTACAGTATTTGATACTAACGTGTTCAATACGCTATTATTGTCTCTCACAGTAATTGATACTAACGTGTTCAACCCGCTATTATTGTCTCTCACAGTATTTGATACTAACGTTTTCAACCCGCTATTATTGTCTCTCACAGTATTTGAAACTAACGTTTTCAACCCGCTATTATTGTCTCTCACAGTATTTGAAACTAACGTTTTCAACACGCTATTACTGTCTCTCACAGTATTTGATACTAACGTTTTCAACACGCTATTATTGTCTCTTACAGTATTTGCTACTAACGTTTTCAACACGCTATTATTGTCTCTCACAGTATTTGATACTAACGTGTTCAACACGCTATTATTGTCTCTTACAGTATTTGATACTAACGTGTTCAAC
>NW_013670896.1:26607-30367 GCF_000517525.1 Limulus polyphemus | reverse complement strand
CTACTGTACATTGTTTTATTTACTCTACTGTACATTGTTTTATTTACTCTACTGTACATTGTTTTATTTACTCTACTGTACATTGTTTTATTTACTCTACTGTACATTGTTTTATTTACTCTACTGTACTCTACTCGTTGAACTGTTTATGAAAATTATTTACAAATGTCCACTTTCAATATAATGGCTCGTTATACTTTACTTGTTTGTTGTTAAGCTACTACACAATAGGTTGATTTCTGCTCTGCCCACCTCGGTATCGAAACCCAGTTTATAGCGTTATAAGCCCTGTGACTTGCCACCGAGAGACTATCGGTTGTAAAGTCTCAAATTGTTCTTAGGATGCCGCCTACAGAAGTTAACTTCGTGTGGGGAATGAAGTAGCCATACAGTCATTAAAGTTAAACATAAATACCATCCTTGTTAATAAAGATTTGGTATCTCAATCCAACAAGAATAATGTGAATACAGCGTCATCAGCAATTGGGCTGAGAGGCGGTTTAGTAGTGAAGAAGATATAAATAGGGCGGTAATCAGACGTGAAGGGAGTGAGTGGGTGCTTAGCTAGCCTTCCTTTGTAATTGTCATAATAAGAGCTATAGAAGAACGAGTCAAGAATGGTGATTCATAAACTCTCAGTATTCCGAGCTCCAATCTTATCTCCAATTACCAAACGAGGTGGTTGTGTTTCAAGTATTTAAATACTTACTTATAAGCCTAGTTATTAAGGCTCAAGACGGTTACTTAGTCTAATCTATTTTGTTAGTGTTTTAGCCTTGGAAGAATATTGATGCCTACTCTTCTAGCCCCCCCCCCCCCCACACACACACTTATACACTACTCTTCTGAAGAGAGTTAGAGACATTTCATGGGTCAGCGTGGTTTTAAACTGAACGCATTCTTTGAAATCAAACGAATTCAAATCTGGTATGATATGAACAAGATGATTTATTGAAGTTCAGTTCAGTTTTTAAAAGATAGCAGTCACGTTGAGACTATTTGCAACTAGTCTTCATAGAGCCAGTTACAAAATTACATGGATACTCGCTTAACCACTGTTGTTAACCATAGTGGCCTCTTAACTAACATAGTTGCGTTCAGGACTACTATATATATATATATATATATTTACTAATTTATATGATATGCATGTAATATAATTTTAATAATGTTAATTTTGTACTCTTGGTGTGTTTATCCAAATGTGATGTTTTATTCAAACCAACAAAAGAGTTTAAGAAGCTGTTTAAATTATACATATTTGGCTGAAAAACCCGAAGTTCTAATTTATTTGGCGCTAAATACTGACTGTATTTATTTTCTGTATCTATTCAACGTTGAAAAGGTACAGTACACCAACGCATGCTACATTGCTTCTACAAGCTAAGCCTTCCAGTAGTTAAGTATACCAGAGGTTCATATACGTAATGGTATGTCATTACTTAGACGAATGGGAAGGTATGAATGGCCAATACGAAATAATCGAGTAGCCTGTAACAAATTAGTAATTATCGAGTAGCCTGTAACACGTTAGTAATTATCGAGTAGCCTGTAATAAATTAGTAATTATCGAGTAGCCTGTAACAAATTAGTAATTATCGAGTAGCCTGTAACAAGTTAGTAATTATCGAGTAGCCTGTAACAAGTTAGTAATTATCGAGTAGCCTGTAACAAGTTAGTAATTATCGAGTAGCCTGTAACACGTTAGTAATTATCGAGCAGCCTGTAACAAATTAGTAATTATCGAGTAGCCTGTAACAAGTTAGTAATTTTTCTTTCACATAAGTTTGGGCTTTTGTAAAGTTTCGTACCAGAACCATCTTTTCAGAATTTCTGTTAAAATACAAAATGTGTTCAAGTGTTGGTCGGGTAAATTTGTGGAAAGATTTTTCTGGTGGAATTTAATGTTTTAACTTTTGTTTTTGCTTTGGTTAATAGTTTTGGTGGGTGGAGAGGTGACTTCGACGAGGCAGATAACATTCTGTTACTTTGCCCTTCTTATCACTAAGTAATAAACAATGTGTTAATTAAGTGAATATTTTTGCATACGAATTGCTGTAACTTAAAAATTACTCCAAGTGATTAGAGTGTAGGGCAGCGTACTCTAAGGTCTATGGTTCAGCTCGCGATAAGCCACTGAATTCGCTCTGCTCTTTCAGCTATGGAGCGTTGCAATTGTGATAGTCAATCCATTTTGGGGTGAATGGTTCTTACTGATTGCTCTCTCTCTCTTTGGTCATCAGGTATCAATTGGAGATGGGTATGCCTGAACCTAGGAGTCTTTGGTCATTAGGTATAAATTGGAGATGGGTATGTCTGAACTTAGGGGTCTTTTGTCATCAGTTACAAATTTGAGATAGGTATGTCTGAACTTGGGGGTCTTTGGTCATTAGTTATAAATTTGAGATAGGTATGTCTGAACTTGGGGGTCTTTGGTCATAAGTTATAAATTTGGGATGGCTATGCCTGAACCTAGGGGTCTTTGGTCATCAAATTTAATAAAAAGACTTTTAATTAGAACAGAAACCACAAAGGTTAAGTTTATGTTGCAGATCTCTTTCTGGGTGGTCTCGGTGCCCCAGGTTGATAAATATTCCTTTGTTTTCCAATGCCTTTAAGTGCAAGGGATATCCCGGTCTTGGAAATTCTAAATCCCAGATCTGAATCCATCTTTATGGCCTGAATGTATGAATATTTTATATCGGAAGGCAATCAGTTTTCGGTGGCATCAAACTACTTACAACATGACGCCAAACAATGTCAAAATTTATTTCCGATACATTTAATCCCACCACGACTTTATATCGGCTGTGGTTGTCACTTGGCTTGCTAATTTGCATATTCAAAATCATTTTAATATAATGTACTCAACCCTCTATAAACACTTATTTCTTTACTTATAATCACGACACAAATTATTGAATTTGGCCATCGCTTTACTTTTCCATCCCCTTTCTCTTCGTTGTTTAGAAGAAACATTTCTTTATACATGAATAACAATGATACTTTTATACTGCGCCAAATTTCTCGTGATAACAAGAACACGTGATAACACTGTAAAGCAGTGTTAGATGTACATGACTGTTTCATTTTAAGTTTAATGTTAGCATTATGATTTAGATCATTTATATAGCGCGAGTATTAAAGTTATTTTTGGAAGCAATAGTTATGCCAGGTTTGTTTAAGTAACTGTGTACGAATCATAGGTTACGTAGTTCAGTTGTTGTGAATTGGCGTTTGTTGTATTATTATGTCATGTTACCAGAACTTTGTTTTTCTCGTTGTTGTGATTGAATGTTATTGCATCACAATATCTCGTGATGTGTAGAACGTTTAAGGTCTCTGTCAGGCTATAAATACACGGACAAAATGTAGTACCAGCTAGCTAGTTAGTTAGTTACTGAGATAGATAGATCTAGACTGCTTGATTGTGAGAATAACCGTAAGAGAGTATAGTGGCGATTTCCAAAGTGAATTATCACAAATTGTATTGTAATAACAGAGTAGAGAAGAATAATTTGTCTTGTCAATTGTGTTCAGAAGTAACTGAACCAACCTATGTGGACTTTGACGAAAAGAGACGATTTATTTAAAGCTCTGGATACAACTGTGGTAATTAACTGTGTAACGAACATTTGTATATACGTTTTACTTGTTTTAATATATTATTTTAAAACAAATGGACTGTGTGCTGTTTCTTTATTGTTGAAATTTATTGCCAACAAGTCACAGACACCTACTGTAAAGAATTCGGCCCATA
>NW_013670896.1:22455-26108 GCF_000517525.1 Limulus polyphemus | reverse complement strand
ATAAAACTTGACAAGCACCTTAAGAAATTCATTAGAGAAACAAACTCTGCCATACAAGTAGGTTTTCTCTTTCGAACTGTGACACAGAAATCTTAAAAAAACTAATATTATGTGAAACTGAACAACTTGTAAAAGGCAATAAACTTTCTTAGTTCTTTGATTGTTGTTAGTAATAACCATATGGGTGGAGGCCCTGGTTCGTGTTATTTACTGATGTTCAACCACTTGGGACGTCGGACAACACCCACACTCTCACTCTTTGTCCTGTTCCCTGTGGTTGATTTTGTACAATCGTGTGAAGAACAATGAAAAACATCAACGGTACGAAATTAGATTCTTCTTTACGCGAAATAGAGCAGAAAACTATTCACTTACTCTAGGAAGTCTTACAAACTTAAAACTGGTTTTACAATTTAATTGCTAATGTAATGATATAATACTCTACTGAACACGTTTTTTTGTGTTAAGGGCTGTGTAATTGGTAGATTACCATTAAACTTTAACTGTTTCATCTATTTTTGTATTTAATATATTCGTCAAAACAGTTTTATACTTTTTTGCAAAACTACACAAAGGGCTATCTGCGTATACCCATCCCTAATTTTAATCTGGTAGACTATCGGAAAGACAGGTAGCCAACAGCATCCACCACTAACTCTTTTTCTGCAAGAGTCAATGTTGGGTGAAGTGGGCTAACTGCCTTCCCTCAAGCCCATAAGTCTACAATTGGGAAAAGCTATGCTAAGTTAGCCTTTGTGTAGCTTTGCTAGAAATCCTGAAACAAAGAAACACGTAAGTCGCCTTAACGTAGCTGTACTCTAAGAAATAATAGGTTATATTCAACTGTTTGTATATTATTTGTTTGGTCGTGAAACATCTTGTAATTACTACCAGTCATTTCTTACTGGAATTAGGTATCTATTTTATTTTATACGTCACGTAATTGCATCATGAATGTTTGGATCTGTACCAAAAACTTCCTCGTACATCACATTGGCGTTACAAAACAGATATGATGAAACTGTCACGTTTCCACACAAGAGTGACTATTTATTAGACTGGCGTTACGAAGACAGCGCACACGGACATGATGAAACTGTCACGTTTCCACACCAAAAAAAGTGACCATTTATCGGACCGACATAACAAAACTGCCTCGTTTCCAGTCTCAAAAGTGGCACCCACTGTTCTCATTAAGACAAAACGTCAAGTTGACATGTTACCCCACTGTACTCACTAAGACAAAACGTCAAGTTGACATGGTGCCCCACTGTTCTCACTAAGACAAAACGTCAAGTTGACATGGTACCCCACTGTTCTCACTAAGACAAATCATCAAGTTGACAACTACGAATACAGACCTGTTACGTACTTATTTCGTGTAATAAAACCTTTCTAACTATTCCTGATGAGGCCCAATTACAAAACACCATATCGTTACTTTCTTTGGACTCCTCTGTACTTCATAATTGTTCTTATAACAAGTAATGTATATCATACAAGCTATCCTTAGATAATCTGTCATGTTGAAAGTAAAGACGTGTTATATTGTAGAAAAGCTCGACCATACCGTAATTTTACCTTTGGATAATAAATATGGGTCTTGAAGTACACGACGTATTATAATAGTCTCGAAACAAGGTAGTAATCAAGACGGCCTACTTGACGTCACACGTGAAATCTACCACAGCAACCAGTGTTTGTGTTCCGTAAATAATTACTCCATTTTTTCTTTAATGTTACTTTCATTTACAGTATTGGTTAGAATGTTTAATATATCTAGTTTTTTTATTATATTTTTATTATAGATATTATTTTGCACTTTTAGCTTAGTAGTATATGGATTTAAAACTATCCTAATGCCTTCTAAGGTAGCCGATCTTGAGATGTTTTTGGTTTTACGGCCGAAAATGTCGTTAACAGTGAGGTTATCCAACTGATGAAACAATGAATTCTAATATCTATAAATAAGAACAGTTGTTTTTTAATTAGCTATACAGGTTAATTTTTATTCTTGATCTAATTAGGTATTTTGCTCTGATCGGAAGTTAATATGATATAAAAATATATATTAATTAATTTTACTAAGCCTAATTTTGATATACATTTAAAACAGTCAAACCACGTCACTATGGCAAGTAGAGAACAACCAAAAGCACCGTACGTAAAAAAAAGATTGTGTTGAAAAGTTAACCTTTTGTTTGTGTATAAGGGGTTTTACTCGAAGTTTCTTTTTATGCTGGATGATAGGATCTTACAACATCGAACCTGCAAGCTCAAAAGTGTTACTGTATTTTGGAATAGTGTGTACGTAGTCAACGTGCTGTTACTGGGTGCCACGAGTCTTGAGACTAAATAGTTGTCACAAAGATCTGTAAATTGAACTTTAAAAATATACTCAGAATTTGAATTTTTAACCCGAACGGTAACTTATGCGCACGCATACCAGGGGTTGAGAAGTGTGGGGACTAGAACACTTGCGTCATGGAAAAATTCTCGATAGTCAATCAAAACTACAAGACTGCCACCTACAGTGCGAAGTCGTAATCTGTAACTGCAAAGAATATTCAAGAAATTCGCATTACGTAAGAACGTAACACCTTTTAAAACTTGTAATGCTAAGAAACCTTTTCCAAACCAATAATGTCATATCTCTCACAGCACTGTTTTGTATGTACGTGTTACTTTACATTAACTGTTTATAATATGCATCATGCTGTTTTCCACCTAATTAACATTTAATGCAGTTCCGACAGTAACCCCACAGTAACTGCGTATCTTTTTCTGAAACTACGAAAAGGAGGCTCCCTCTGGATTTGCGTGTTTTTATGAATTCCGTACATTAGTTTTATTTATTTATCATTTTAAAATATTTCAACATCACAGTTTTCAATAACTTATAATTTATTCTTCTGTCTACATCACTTGGTTGAATGATACAGAGACAAAAACTAGTTGAGTGGAATGCTAATATCATTTTACTCTTCGCACGACAAGATAGCATTTTCAGAATGTACATCAGCTTTATACAACAAGGATTAATACCGTTTGTTCGTACTTTGCAAGTTGATGTGTTGTAATCAAAGCCACATTAAACTTTTTCACCTTCAGAAGCCTCATTAAAACTCAACTTAGAACATACGTATTTATAGATTTGGGGGGGGGGATAGAATGAGAACTTAACAATTTATTAGATAATGTGAGTTTCAAAGAAAATCCAGCATAGTTATTTTTCCTGTTATTAAAATTGATAAAATGTATTGATTTATTTCTTGTCGTGGAAGCCTCAGAACAGTTTAGAATTGGTTTTATCTACACAAGGAACAAAGTAACGTAAACTTGAACGAATATGTTTTTTATTTTACTCTATAACATAAAGTAATTTGTTTTATTTTGTTGTAGTACATTGTTTATTTGTTGTTGTTTTTCGCTTTCTTTTCAAGTTTTGTATTTTCCAAAAAAACATACGACTAGAAACTTGAATAAGAATTCTTTCGTTTATGCTCCGCAACAATAAATACGCAACTGTTGCTTCTAAGGAGTAACAAAATATAGATATTAAATTAATATTCGTCGTTGCTCAAAAGATGAACGTTTCATTAACGTGTAGTTTTGATACTCATGCCAAATATTTTGTTCGAATGTCAAGATAT
>NW_013670896.1:13185-21493 GCF_000517525.1 Limulus polyphemus | reverse complement strand
TAGGGACGGCTAGCGCAGATAGCCCTCGTGTGGCTTTGCGCGAAATTCAAAAACAAACAAACAGTCGAATGTCAATTGTTGATCCCTCAGAATACTTCATGTTTCATATACAATAACAAAAATAGAGCTTCACATAAGCTATTCTTGTTTTAGAAATAAAACGGTAATTCTCTCATTGTAATCTTCGTAAAAAAAAATAGACGTTTCTCTTCAGTACACCGAAATATTCACACGTAAAAACAAAACAAAAAACTTTTAATTACAGTTAAGACTTTAGGGAAGTCTAAAATATTGTTACGACAGCGGAAGTCACGTGACTCTGGTAACACGTCATGAGTTTCTAGAAGGATCATGACTTTTCCTGGCAACTCTAGTCTTTTCCAGGCGCCCTCTATTTTAGTATATAAGCCAGGCAAAGAAAGCGGAGATATAATTGCAGATAGACAGATATAGAGACAGATAATGGAGTCAAGCGAGCGGTAGTGACCGTAAGTAAAGTGCGTGAATCGTTGTGAATTATAGCGTGTGTTTAAGTTAAAGTGACTGTGGAAATTAAGTGTATTGCAAAGTTGTAGTGAGAAATAATAAACTAGTTTTATTTAAGAAAGGACTTGTATCGCTGAAGTTCTTCGGAAAGAATGTTTACGGGAAATCAACAAACGAACAGAGACGTAACAATATAAAGGTGTTTTCAATTTGTTTAATTTATGTAGCATAGACAGTTTATTACATTATTAGAAACTAGCAGGGTACCGCAAAACATTTCCGGTCAAATTGGTGTCTTTATTACAACAGTACTTCTTTAAATATAGAATTTCTAGGGCAATACAAAAGAATTCTAATTGCAGACACCGAAATATATAAGTCCGCTTGTCTTAGGCCTAACATTAGTTAAGCCTTTATTAAATACGGTCTATATTCGATAAATAGATAAATTAACACTGTAACTTGTGTACGTTTTTTTATTCATTGGTTTAGTTTAGATAGGGCTAAACTTTGCTGTACTTAATATCATCAATAAATAAACTTATAATGTTATTCTACGACATTAGGAGGTCATAGGTGCGAGTGTAATGTCCCCATCTATTTTATTTGGAAAGATACTCATAATTCAGTACATTTTGGGTAAGAATAGTGTTCAGAGCAGTGCAAGGGGGGCATAAACTACAACATCTGACACTTAACACAGCATCAACTTGAAACTTCTTTATGAGAAAGATGTATTGGAGCATACTAAAGTTTGACCTTATGACGCATAAGGCAATCATTTCTGTGTCAAAACTATAGGTAGTTTTAAACAATATAAGACCAATTATTTTACATGGTATACGAGATATGTATTTGGTGAATTAAACCACTTATGACTATCACACGTGAAGACAATGTGTTTAGGTTCACAGCTCCCTATTACATACATTACAACTTTATTTTTATTTTTGACTACTGTAAAATTTCAAGAAAGGCACAAATACCAAATTTGTCTCTCGTGGTCCAAAATCTCAACTAGATTGGTAGAAATAGAAATAAAGAGCAGGAAAGAAATACTAAATTTGTGGGTTTTTTTATCTTTGTCCTGGTAAATCAAAAGGAAGGCAAAAATTATAAACATGTCTGCTTTATTCTGTTCGGGTTGTCGCTCTGTATCTTTGTTTCAAGTCTCATTTGAATTGATGGAAATATACGGGATCTTTATGCTAAAATACGGCTTCTTGCGAATTTGGGCTTTTCTAATTTTTGTTTCTTTGTCATGTAGTGTTTCTTTGCTGTGGAATGTAAAAGAAATCATAACCAGCTGTTCGCGGTGGTTCGGTTCCTGACTGTGGAAATCTTAAAACCGTTCAGGATGCTTGGCTTCTGAGCTCTAGAAATCATAACTATGTTTGGGTCCCGGTTGTTGGAACTTGAACCGATTTTTCATGACGCTGGGTTCCTGGCTGTATAAATCTTGCCAGACTGCTTGGGCTCTCGTCTGTACAAATCATAACTGACAGTTTACGTTTGGTTTCGTGCTGTGTAAATTTTAAATCTTACGATGCTTAGGTCCCTGGCTGTTTATGACATTTGATTCCCGGCTGTTTAAGTTACTTGAGTTCCAGTTGTAGAAACCTTAAACGATTGTTTACCTTACAGGATTACTCGCTGCAGGAAAGTTACAATGCTTGGATTCCAGCCGTAGAAACCTGACCCACAATTTATAATGTATGGGATCCTAGGTGTAGATACAAAACTAGAAATCACGGCCAGCTGCCGTGCTTGGATTTCTGGACATAAGTACAGATGTGTGAAATGATTTTAACTATAAAAGTAACATTTGTTTTCGTCGTGATTATTTCGTTTTATTAAAACAGTATTAATTTTTTTTACATTGTTTTATAGGTGCATGCTAAACACGAAGAAAAGTCAGAATGTAGACAGGTTTTCCGTGAGTACAACAGAGAATTTCTGTTACCGAAGGGAACCAATCCGGAAATGATCAAGTCCTCCTTGTCGAAAGATGGCGTTCTGACGATCGAAGCTCCTCTACCAGTTGTGGAAGGATCAAAGGAACGTTTGATTCCGATTGAAAAAGCTTAAACAAAAGTCGAAACACAGAATTCTCTATTTCGTGAAACATATATCTTTAAAATTAATAAGTGGCTTTTCTTTTCAGGCAAATATTTTTCTTACCAAACTCATTGTGAATTGCCAGTGCTTACCCTTTCAATATGATTTAACTTCCAATGATTGGATATTATTTCTTATGAATTGATACATTGTATATTCAGAAAAGCTACTCGTTGCATTAATATATTAGTAATATATGTCTTTGCATTCCTCTTGCTTAAATGTTCACTTTTATCACGATAAGTCAGAGAAGTTTGATTTAAAGTGATTTGTGAATTTAATATATTGTTAGAAAAGATATGTTACCAAGCAACCAACATTGTTAGAAAGGAAACACACATACGCTTATATCACATCTCATTGTTAACGTATTTGTACAATAGATGAGTGTGACACAGCTCTTAATAAACATGCATGTGCACTTGTGTACAATGTAGTGAAAACCAGGAGGTGCATTCCTCATTTACTTGGTAAGCCTTTTTTCGTCAGTTTTGTGAGATATATTTATTTGTATTTTGTGTGTCGTGCAAGTAAAATAAACGGTATCATATTTCTTCTCATTTAAATGACCATTTTCTCTTTTTTATCGTTTATTTAAAAGAAATATCATCTCTTTAAAAAGGTTTAACTCATGGTACGAAGGTTAAAAACAAACTTGTTGCTTGTGTAAAAAACATCTTGCAACTATATACACCTTTTCACGAGATTTAAATCATACCGGAAGACATGAGACTTAATAAGAAAAGCAAACTTCTTGTGAAAACATCTTGTCAAAATCCAGAGACTTGTCGAATCACATAGTAACAGTTCATTTATAAACATTCATTACCTACATTTTTTTACTGTAATCTAAAATGGGCAGTATTCCAGGCCCAGTTCTAAAACTGGTACACGAAGGTCACTTATGAACCAGGCAGCTATGCGAAGTTTGTGGTAAGTCATTTTGTAACGGAAATTTGCCAGAACTAAATGTAAGCGATGATACCTTATTTTACAACAACTTCCTGCATAATTTATCAGAATTAAAACTTATATTACCAGTTTATAATGTTTTAACAGTGTATGCGTGTGTGATAAGCACAAGAACTCTTAGCAGTCTAGCTAAAACGCCGAACTATGGCCGTGTTGTAATCAACGACATGTTAAGCTCTTTTGACTTCACAAGCTGCATTTAAAATTAGCTGTTATACTCAATTTGAAACATTTTTTAAAGGTCTTAATAACTTTATAAAAACATTTTACACCTTCGTCGTTGGGTGCAATGGTTTTTATATAGGAGAAACTATGTTTTTATTACGTAAACGAAATTCGTTTTATAAATAGTTCTGTATTTAGGAAGTTCTACGGTCTCCTCTGAGCAAATATTGAATTTTTAGGTTCGAAAAATATAGCATTCGCATTCTTCAGTTTCGGCATTGAGAACCTCGTTTTATCAGATGAACGTATAACACTTTAAAGATTTTTATCACTGTGTTTATGGAAAAAAATATAGTTACGGTATTTAAAAAGATTCAATAAAAACTTGGCAGCAGTAGTAATCACGTTAGTTTCGACTATGTATGTAATATTAGTTTAAAAAATCTTACTATTAACAGAGTCAAAGATAAATTATTTGAAGTCATGTTTGCTTACTTCTTGATGATAAAATTAACTTTTTAAAAAAACAAGGAAGTTTCACATTTGAGTATTAGGGTGTACTGTTTTACTTTCAGCGCAGTACTGAAGTCAAACCAATCAGTACTGTAGTCTTTTTTCAAATACAAAACATCAGTAGACTTGATAATAAACAAACTTGTACTTACAACGTTACTAAAATTGGAGTTAGTTAAAACAAGTAAATCCTTATTTTTATTAAAAACTTCATTGCGAATACGGCTAAAATAAACATGATACTTTGTTTCACAGTATGAATTCATGCTAAAATGTTATTTTAAGGTGTGTGGTGATGAATATATATCTATCAGTGGCATTTCAAGGATTTTTTATTTGGGGCAAATAATTAGTTTGGTAACATTTTCATACAAGTGGGATTCGCAATGTAGAGAATATAAAAATCTTAAAAGGTTATATTTCGGATGGTAGTTTTTGGGGGGCATAACTCTAATGGGGGATCTCCTCCCCACGACACCTAGAAGGACACGCCCCTTGATTACTATGTCAGACAATGACATTAAATTGTAAATTGAAAACAAAACACCTTCTGAAGTATCCCTAACGTTAGACCTACTCCTGAAGTATCCCTAACGTTAGACCTACAGTGACCTCGTATTTTTATATATTATAATTTTACATCAGTCCTTTTGTTGTTCACTTTATTTTCCGATTGTTTGGAGATGTTGTCGTTTAAAGACTATCTGTGGGTCTTTGCCCATAGGAGCTAGAAATCAAATATTTTATCCTTTGAACATTTAAGTTAAGCATGCCACACCAAGATATTATGGTGGCATGTACTTAATGTATGAGTTGGGATAATCCCTATGCCATCAATTATCTGCACGTTTTACATGTTTTGCTATGAAACTACATAGCTGTTTAAACACATTATACTTTGTTACCCCCCCTCCTCTGGAAAGACTGCTTCCCCCCTTATCATCCTCAAATTGCGTCGTTTTCTGTTTGGTGAGTGCTTCTGTTATAAGCCATATTTTCGGTATTTTAATATAGATGTTAGGTAGAAGGCACGTGACGTTCAGATTAATTAAGTTTATAAAAAGTAGTCCTATCATAGGGATCACAAGGAATTGTACAAACCCCTAATAGAACGTTCGGGCAAAAACCACCTTAAACAGTGAAGATTCGGTTCCAACAACACTTTAAAACCTTTACTATTGACTACTAAGGCTGTAAACATATAAAAATGCACAAAAAGCACACACGTTAGACTTACGAGAAAAATAAAATCCGCTCAAAGTGGCCCCTTTGTAATTATTATTCTCTTGTCAGCCTATAACAAAAATGGTTTGGTATATTGCAATTCTTTTGTAGAATACTAAATAAGGTACTGTGAAGGTCGTGGGGGTATTGAAAAGTTGATTTGTTTCTTCTATATTTTACATAAACTAAAAACATCATAATTCTAGCGTAAACGATGTTATTATTACCCCTTTGAAATAAACTTTCTTACAAATATCTGGTGTTCCTTTAAAAAGCTTAAGTACAAGGTGAAACAGGGATTACCAATCAATAATAGAGGAACATTAGATCACTATAACATGTAGATACTCAGTGCTTTGTACAATATACAATTGGTGTCTTTAGGGAGCCAACCCCTATATTATGTATGAAGTGAAGGATTAAAGAAAAACCACACACATAATATTAAATTATATTACACACATTCGTAAAATAATTACCTTAAAAGACAAGAAGGTTTATTTAAAGCGATGTTTTAGACGTATATATTTTATCTGAAAAGGCTGCTTTTCTACTGGTAAAATTTTATGCACGTTAAATGAGGGTTGTGTCTTATTCTAGGCATATATTTGCCTGTTGCTATGCATTATATGTAGAGGATTCAGTTACACAGAAACTATAAATGCTCAATATATTCTTAAACAAGTCTCCAGCTGCAGCTTAACATTTTACATCTCCAACTAATGCGATCAAATAGTCAATAGCTACAGTAAATCATCATGAACCGTATTAGCTAGCTACTGGATATGTATATTATCATTACAATGTACATAGTTACCATATCAAGTAATCCCCTGCCCATAGTTGGGCATAAAAAAGTCAGAAAACAAGATAAATAAAAAATTGGGAATTTAAAAACCTGCAAATAGGGATTGTAAAAAAATGTAAGGCTGGAGATACTGTACACATTATTTACTCAAACTACAAATCCCGATTTTGACTCCAACAAATGTAATTCTAGGTAACAGCATGTGTTTGGAGGAAAACGAAGTTTCACGATAAAAAGGATAACGATATTTAAGATAAACGTTTCGAAATTTTACAGATTCCATTTTCAGTGTCTAAAGCAAAATAAAATAATTTCATCATTCTTAAGTAAATAACTAAAATATATTGCAGCAATAACTTCTAGAAACTCCAGTACCCATGCTCCCACCGTCGCGTGACTTCCGCTGTCGTAACACTGCCCCTTCCTTAGTATTGTTTGTCCCGAACTATAGCCACTTACATTAAACCAATAACAATTAACAATAACTTAATTAAATGTACAGAATTACAAACACAAAATTACAATTCAACAAAGTCTCTTAATTTTACGGGACGTATCTTCTTCCGTACTGGTCTCCGTCTCGTTGGCTTCTGCTTCATGTGGGGGTTCATCAGGAAATGTCCTATCGTCGGTAACAGTCACACCAGTGGTAGTAACTTCATCAAGAGCTTCACCGTTTCCCTTCTCAAAACTGAGTAGAGTTTCTTCTTCGACAGTGGCACCACTATTGATGGCCTATAGGACAGCAGAGCATGAAGCCACTGGATACACTCCAGCAAAGTTGATGTTTGATCGGGAACTTCGGTTGCTAGTGGATCTGTTAACAGGACGCCCACCTTATGAAGAGTTTCCTGAAAATGTGTCAGAGTTTGTGAAAGTGTTAACAGAAAGGGTGGATGATATTCATCATCAAGTGTGCTCAAACTTGAAAACCTCTGCTGATTCGATGAAGTTATTTTATGATAAGAGATCTACTGAAGTTAACTTTGTACCAGGCGACAAGGTGTGGTTGTATAATCCCAGGAAGGCCAAAGGGAAGTCTCCTAAGTTGTTTTCTCCATGGGAAGGCCCATATGACATAGTGGATCGTCTCTCAGACGTGACTTTCCGGATAAAATGTGGTCGGTGAGGTAAGCCAAAAGTGGTGCATGCCAACAGGCTTTGGCGTTATCATGGTCCAGGACATTTCAGTTGGGACGAAGTGAACAACAAAACAAATGACGCTGCTGAAGACGTGTCACCTGAAAAACTGGGATGTCTTACTCCCTGTTTTGTAATAGCCGCCAAGATGGTTGCCAATTCCTGTCCTAGTGTCCAGTTGTACTTTTCTACCATCCCATCAGACTGTGGGTGCAATGGCGTTGTCCTGGTCTTTCGGATGCCAAACAACTTGCAGCATTCTTGGAACACAGCTGATTCAAAGTTATGGCCTTGATCTGAATGCAGTTCATATGGCATACCAAATCTGAAGAAGAAGTCACAAATAGCCGAAGCTACAGTTGTAGCTTCCTGATTTGGTATTGCATATGCCTCAGGCCACTTGGTGAAATAATCCATCACCACACAAATGTACTTGTTTCCAGCACGAGTTTGGGGCAGAGGACCAGCAATGTCGACGGCTACTCTTTCCATTGGTGCACGAACTTGATATAACTTCATTGGAGCACGTCCCTTATGCTTGGTCCCCTTTTAGCACAACATGTACTGCATGTTCTGCACCATTCTTCCACATCTTGTCTCATACCTATCCAGTAAAATCTGTGTCGTAGGTGACTCAATGTTTTCTTAACTCCGAGATATCCTCCTGTTACAGTATCATGGGATTGACACAGCACAACTTCCCGTAACTTCCTCGGTATAACCGTTTGCCAGGTCGTCACTTTCCCATCTGCAGTTTCCCATCTCCGGAAAAGAATACCATCCTCAAGCCTCAACTGGTCCCATTGTGCCCAATAGTTCTTTGTCACAGGACTTCAGCTAGACACCTTCTCCCAAGCAGGGCGCAAAACACTTGCTTTTAGA